>NC_072437.2:65619891-65920543 GCF_028878055.3 Symphalangus syndactylus
ACATTGATATGCCTAGATGGCTAAGTACAGGCATCTTTGTTCTAGAATAATAGCTGCTCAAGTTTTTCTAATATTTTTTTAATTTTAATTTTTAGGATCTAATCCTCTCTTATCAAGCTACTCTTTTGGGGATGACAAATATTTGGACAAAGTATAGTACATATGGGAATATGTATGGGAGGTGTCAGTGAATCTTCTTTCTTCTTTCCTATTTCACACACTTCTTCTATATACTTGTGTGTCCTAAGATCTGAGCTGATATGGTATCCTACAGGGATAATATGCTTCTATTTCCGCACCAGTCCCTCTGACCAATAATTTAAGCTGTATCTTTTCCTGCTTCATTAGTTGCTAGTTATCAACATTTTTTGAAATCTCTTATCCATTGATATCGCTACCTCCCAATTCCTTCAGTTCTTATATTCCTTTACTTATGGAATATTAAGAGAGGAAGAAAATATATGTGTGTTTGGAATTACATCGTGTAGTAGATACTACTGGTATCTACTAATTTATTCCTTAGATTTATATTAATAAAATAAGAAAACACATAATATTAACCAGAAATTTGTAATCACCAATAACATAGTTAATCACAATGTCAGTATTTTTTGTCTAAGAAAACTTTTTTATATGCACTTTACTACAGTATTTTGATTTATTTAACCATATTTTGAAAAAGTTTATACAAAGCATGAACTCCAAGTTCCACCTAAGAACATAAAGACAATATGGGAAACAAACTTAATATGTAAAATATAAATATAGTAAAAATTAATTGATACAAAGTATATTATCATTATTTGGTACGTAATTTAGCAAAATGTAATGTTAAATAAATTAAAATTATGATTTTATACTTTTTTAGTTATAAAATACTGATGGACTGAAACATTTCAAGTAGAAATTGCATAGTTACTTGCCAGGTTTATTTCAGAGGTGGATTCTTCAGAGGTGGATTTTTCTGTAAATAAAAGTTTACAGATACATGGTGTAGGAGTGAACCAAAAATCTTGAGATCCCATTCATTTTATGATATTTCTGATTTTGTAGAAATTTTTGTCATGTACCATAATACAGATCTTCACTGTAAAATGTTACTCTGATTATAATGTTTATCAGAAGATAAAAAGCAAATTATTTCTAGAGAGAGCTATTGGACATCTAAACTGAAGTACCTTTTGCTATATGTTAATATATATAAAAGTGGGAGAAAAGTATGTTACAAATGCCTTAGTAATGTAAAATAACAGTGATTTGCATTTTCCCAGGTAGCTGCTTTTATATTAAACACTTTAGGACTGTGGGCAACAGAACCACTTACAGCAACATGAATAAACTTTAACCAAAACATTTGATGAACTACCATTTCAATTTTATACAACATGCTGAAAAATCAAGTTATAGCAATACTTTCATATAAGCAGTCCTAAGATTTTGTCACGAACTGTTATTCAAAGTCCTAATTTAGCGTTTTAAAATATGTATAACAATCCTCACATATCAACGAATGTTAAGGCATAAGAAGTACTTGTTTCTACTCTGAATGTAAAAAAGAAAGAATAAAGATGTAAGATGGAATGAAGGGCAAAAGTCCTTTCAATAATATTGACTTCTATAGAGATGGAGGTTTGAAATTTGGGCTTATAATCATATATTACAATATAAGCCTTTGAGTTAATACATGCCTGGACCATTTTCTTCTTGAATACCATTAAATGAATCTCTCTGCATCTTAGTTTCATTACAGAAAAATATGACTAAACAGGGCTACTCTCTAGGATTGTTAAATATTTCATGAATAAAAATTACCTAGGCAGAGGCTATTTCTTAAATGGCATCTTAATTATCTTTATTATAAGATAATTATTAAAAGGCATTTTATAAGATTTTTTTTGTTATTTTATTTAACAACTATTTAGTGATCCCTGACAAGGTCAGAAATCTTATGCCAAATACACGGTTAGATTCTAGAGATTCCACTGTGAGTGGGAAAGGCATGGTCTGTCCAAAATGGATTTGGCATTACAATTAGCTGCAAGCAATAAGAAAAGCAATTAAAAATGTACAGTTTTGGGCTGGGCGCAGTGGCTCACGCCTGTAATCCCAGCACTTTGGAAGGCAGATCGCTTGAGGTCAGGAGTTTGAGACCAGCCTGGCCAACATGGTGAAACCCCGTCTCTACTAAAAATACAAAAATCAGCCTGGCCTGATGCCGCACTCCTGTAGTCCCAGCTACTTGGGAGGCTGGGGCAGGAGAATTGCTTGAACTCACTAGGCGGAGGTTACAGTGAGCCAAGATCGCGCCATTGCACTCCAGTCTGGGCATCACGGCAAGACTGTATCTCAAAAAAAAAAAGGAAAAGAAGAAAAAGTACAGCTTTGATGTGCTAAGAAATAAGCATGTCATCGCCTAGAAAGAATAATAAGGAGCCTATTTCTGGACAAGTTTATCAGAGGCTGATTCTCCGGGAGGAAATACTTAAACTGGGTGTTTAGAATGAAGAGTCAGCCATGTGAAGAGTAGAGGGCAAAAGTTTGCATATATATGGGAAAATAATTTCAAGTTCACTGAGGCCAAAAAGAAGCTTTCTTGTACGAATTGCTGGAAAAACAGTGTACTTGAGCCAAATGCAGTAAGGGAGCACTATATAAGAATGCACAAGACCAGATCAAAGAGGATCTTGCAAATCTTCCTCAAGAATTTAGATTTTTTTTTCAACTTCTGTGAGAAACTATTTAAACATGGAGACCATATGGAGATTACACTATCTGTTTTATGTATTTAAAGTACTCTTTAGCTGTTGAGTAAAGAGAAGACAGAATAGGAAATAAGAACAGTGATAAAATGATTAAAGTGGTTCAGGATTTAAGACGATGTAGCTTGCATTAGTGAAATTATAAGATGGTGAGAAGTGAACACATTTGAAATATATTTATGGAAGAAGTGGGGGCTTGACCTTTAAGCTCACAGTTGATTGTCATGCTATGTGCCTCTGATAGCGGAGCAGGTCAATCAGAGAGAATGTGAGTAATCATAGAAGATTCGAAGAGTTCTGATTTATGCCATCAGGTGAATGGTGAGATCATTCACTCTAATGAAGGATCTTGGATGAGCAACTCATTAGAAAGATGAAAATCAAAATTTCTATCATGGTCATGCTAAATTAGAGACAACTAGAAAACACCCAAGTAAATTTGTCAAGCAGACACATAGATACCTATCTTAGAACTGAGGAAAGGTCTGGAATGAGATTACAAACTTAAAATCATCCACATTAAGTTAATTTTTAAAATCATAATACAAATAAAATTTATAAGAGAGAGAATATATAGAAAAACATTTTTACCCGGGTTACAGTCTTAAACCTTAGAATAGGATAAAAGGGCAAGAACTCAGCAAGTAACACTGAAAAGTAAAAATAAATGTGTTAGGAAGAAAAACTGAATTGTGTATTGCCTTAGAAGCCAAGAGGGAGGACAATGTTTCAGTTAATATTCAATAAATCTAAGAAACTTATAAAAACAGAGAGTAATGTCCTTTTATTCAATTACTCTATAGAGAAAAATAAACTTAAACTCTACTCTATGTTAGGGATTCCTCAGGCACCAGAGAAACAGTAATGAGAAAAAGGTCGAACATTCCTGCAATTGTGGAGATTAAATTCTAGAGAAAGGAGACAAATAAGAAACAACAACAACAAAAATATGTAAAACATATGGCATGATAAATAATATTAAGATCTAAGAAAGAAAATAAATAAGAGATTAGAAAGCCTAGGAAATAGTTAATTAAATTTCAGTGCTTTAATGTTTACATTTGGAAATAGGAGGACTACTTGTGGCTTGAAGAATAGTAGATATGGGAAAACACTCATGATAAAGGTCTCAAACCTTGGAAAGGACTAAGAATGAAGGAAGATGGAGGCATAAAAAAGTGAGGGTAGACAATACTTCCAAGGACTCTTGCTGTGAATAGAAAATGATCTAGGCTTACAGGTGAAAGGAAATGTGGGACAAAGGAGGATTTATTGTGTTTTATGAACTTATTTACTTATAAATAAGGGTATCAAGTTTGCATGCTGAGATGTATGCTCTAGTAGAAATACAATTTAGAAAAGAATGTAGAGAAGGCCAGGTGTGGTGGCTCACACCTGTAATCCTAGCACTTTGGGAGGCCAAGGCAGGAGGATCACTTGAGGTCAGGAGTTTGAGACCAGCCTGGTCAACATGGCAAAACCCCGTCTCTACTAAAAATACACAAATTAGCCAGGTGTGGTGGTGCGTGCCTGTAATCCCAGCTATTTGGGAGGCTGAGGCAGGAGAATTGCCCGGGAGGTGGAGGTTGCAGTGAGCCGAGATTGCGCCATTGCACTCCAGCCAAGGCAACAAGATTGAAACTCCATCTCAAAAAAAAAAAAAAAAAAAAGGAAAACAAAAAGATAAGGATGCAGAGAAACAATAGAAAAATAAAAGAATGAGTGAAGAAATTTGTCTTTAAAAAGAGTAAAGTCACTTGATTAATATTAACAGAAAAGAATGGAAAACAAAATGAGTGAGATTGTATTAGTTTTATAATCAAGTGGAGAAAAAATGGGGCTACGTAATCATCTAGGAGTAGTGATGGAAGAGAGAGTTTAAGTGGCCAGCAAAGAATAATGTATTTCAACAAAGATTGACAAAGCATGTGAAATCCAACGGAAGAAGAGTCAAGTGTTGAGAAGATTTTCAAATGAATGATTACATAAATAAACCACCAGATATAAACTAAGCAAAAATAAAATATGTACAAGAGAGGGTCAATGAATGAAATATCTTAGTGAGGTCAAACATTCAAGGCAGAGGGTATTCAGGGAACACTGAGTGAGGAGTATAGGAAGTATACAGCAAAGACTGAGATAACTGAAATTAATTAAGCTCACAAAAATGAAATATTTGATTCCTTTTAAAGCAAGTATTCTGGATGTTATTTTAAAGTTTACATTGTTCTCAATTTTTGTACTGAACTTTTCATTATTTCTAACCTGTTCCTTTCACCCCTACATTTTAAGCAAGCAATTATTTGGCACTCTATTGGATGGGTGGAAGGTATAAGTGTGGAAAGTAAAAGCAGTGTGTAAGACGTTCTGACTTTCATTATCAAAAGCTAAGGACTTAAGATAGACTTTTTAAAACTCTGTGAGCAGTGTTTTTTATTGATACATAATAATTATACATATTTATGAGGTACATTTGACATTTTGATATATGCATACAATGTGTAATGATCAAACCTGGGCAGTAGGGATATCCATCACCTCAAATATTTATCATTTCTTTGTGTTAGGAACATTTTTAAATCTTCTCTTCTAGCTATTTTGAAATATATAATATATTATCTTTAACTATAGTCACCCTCCTTTCCTATCAAACACTTGAACTTATACCTTATATCTAACTGTAGTTTTGTACCTATTAACAAACCTCTCTTTATTCCCCAATTCCCCTACATTTGCCAGCCTCTGGTAACCATCATTCTACTCTTCAGAATCATGAGATCAACTTTTTAGCTCCCACATATAAGTGAGAAGATGCAATATTTTTCTTTCTGTGCCTGGCTTATTTCACTTAATAGAATGTCCTCCAGCTTCTATTTTGCTGCAAATGACAGGATTTCATTATTTTTATGGCTGAAGAGTATACCACTACTTATGTATGAAGTAAGAAAAAGAAAGTGTTAGGACTGAGAATGGTGCTCTGGATGAAAGGAGAAAATACAAGGCTTTCTTCATCTGCCCCCCCAAAAAAAAAAAAGATTCCTTTAGGCTTGGTGGAAGAGAGTGAAGAGTGTGGTTCCAGAGGCAGAAAACTATGTGTTAATTGTATCCCCTAGTAAAATAGAAAGGTGTAATGGAATGAGTCAATGCATGTAGGAACATAAGCACATAAGCAAGCACATAAAAATTTCCCATTTCTTTACCACACATGGAAGAAGCACCATCTGGAAAGCAACAAAATGATAATTCTTTGGCATATAAGAACAGAGGGGCATGTAGTTCCCTATACTCTTGATATGAAATAATTTTCCTTGATATGAAATAAATTTCCATGACACTGGAAAGTGGAGATGGAACTTGTAAACTAAAATTAAATCCTAAGCTTTAAAATCAACTGAATGGACCCCCTCTTGGATAAAGGGACCCCAGAGAAACCTAAAAACTGAGTTCCCAACAATGACGGAATGGAAGTTTGGACATGCCTTGTTATACCCCCTCTTGTACAGTTTAGACACAACTGACCAGCATTAAAGTTAAAAAAGACCCTAAGCCTGACAAAATGGACTCATTGTGTCAATAAGGTATCAAATTATAAACAAGACCTAAGGCCATGACAATCACCCCTACACTTAAAAATCAACTGTGTTCTAAATACCCTAAGGTTTTTTCTAAACAAGCACTGGCATTGAGATAAGCAATGTTGATGTGATTGCAGCTTACCAACCATCAGACACAGACTAACTGTGCCACTCTGTTCCACAAGTCTTAACCAGACTTTTGAATGGACAAGAGACTGGTTTCAGTAACTTTCTCCTGATAATACATCCATGAGCATGGTCTGGTTCTGGCCAGTTTACAGAGGGTGTGCACCTGAGTGCCTTTGTGTCCTGAAAAGACCTTTTGACATATAGGACCTAATTGTAATACAATTAAATGTTAAATCTCCACCCCAACGTAAACATGGGTTGTATGTTACATGCATGTTTGTTTAATAGGCATGTATCAGAACTGTCTTCATGAATATTACAGCTCTTCGTGTAATCTATTGAATATATATATGTTTAGCCGACCCATTCGACTTAAATTTCCCTCTTACCCCTTCTTCTCCCAAACTGTCTGTCTCTGGTCTTAGCTGGAGGCTGGGCTTCCAAGTCTGCCAGATGCCCACCTTTCAGGCTATAACCTTTTATAAGACATTTTATTAAAAATCTTTTCTAAGATTCTAATTGTGTGATTTTTCAATTAACAGGCTGAAAAAATAGAAACTTAGAGAGGAAACTAACATCTAATTTCCCACAGAATGCGGACCCAGATGTCAAATTGGGTTGACAAATAAAAATTATTCAACATCTTTTGGATACTTTATTTTGTGAATTGTTAGTCACTCCTTCTTATGAACATAGCTTTGTTGTTGTTTGTTTTTTGTTTTTTTTACTTTCTTCACTCTATTGGAAACTGGGTAATCTGAATATATGTTGTTCTTCATCTTAGACATCAGTGTTTTTACCAAAAGCAGCAAGAGCCAAATGCATGCAGAATGTTTGGAGGAAGCCATAGGAAATCCAAGGGGTTTATCCTTCTGCTCTTCAGAAAGGCACTTATAAAAGAATTGTCATTTCATCACTAATGGGAACAAATGCTACCATTAGTGTACAACAGAAAAGTGAGTTTTAAGGAAGTAGTTCTCCAGGGAAAGTAAAATTGTTAGAGATGCTGTTTTTGCTCTTTCAAAGCTTTGGTGAAGAGTATGAAACTAAAATGTCTTCAAAAGCCAAAACCAAGAATTATGTGATAGAAAATTTATTTGTCAGAACAGCAGCAACATTATATCCTGGTGTATAAAAGAATTGATTCTAAAGGGAGAAGGACAAAGTCAGAAATGTGCCCACAATGGAGTACACATTGTGAGTAAAGATTTAATTTTTTTTAATAAACTGTGATCTTTAGCCTAGAGAAATTTTAGGTGGGTGCCCACAATAGGAACCAACCATTCCTAATTGTACTGAACTCTGGATGTTTCAATATGCAACCAAAAGTTAGATCATCATTCATATGCAAGTTTAAACAAGATGAATTCTAATATCTTGTTAAATACCAAGATTCCATAAATCACAGAAAATGTGCAAAAAAAACCATAATTGTGGAATAGGGACAATTTCTTAGTGTTAATAGAGAGGAACACTTGCTTGTGAACACATTCTTATTATGTGTGTCCATATTAAAATCTCTTGGGATTTAAATTTCTTTTGTATTCCTAAATATGTGAAATAAATGTGGCTATGGAACATAGCATATTAAATATTATTTAATATGACATGTTCCACAGGCACATGTTATATTAAATATTATTTCCTCCTGACAGAATTTTAATGGAAAAGAGTTATAAATGGGGTTAGTAAAATTTAATGAATGCATATTTCATATTATCATATTTTCAGGAATTTAGAAATCACCTCCTTTTATCAGGTAGGTAAAAACAATGCCAATTTATTCCAGGTCATAACTCTTTTCAATATTGATTGCACATCTATGCATGAAAAGGGGATATAACAAAAGGAATGCATATCACAAGGTAGGGATCATGGAGGTCATTTTAAAGACTGTGCATCCCAAGCTTCAAATTAGAAACTGTTCAGTAATTGTGTGAGCCAAATAGGAAGGAACATAATATCAATGAGACCACTGAACAATAAGCTATAATATTAATGGGAATTATTAATGTGGTATTTAATTTCTGTCAGTCACTGTACTGTATACTTTTATAATAGCTACCTTAATTCAAACATTAATTCTATTAATTCTGTACTTTTATTAAAATAATTAGGGAGAAAATGTGTGCCAAAGCAGTGTTAGAGATTGGACCTTTTTGCCTTTCCTTGTAATATGAATATGTGCTCATACCCATTGCCCTGAGACTTTTCTGTGCCTGCCAATAGGAAGATGAAGTATTTTCCTATATGTATGAACTTTGGGCTGGGCCATTTAAGTTTTTTAACCAACAGTATGTGAGGTAGAGTAATAGCGTGTCAGTTCCGAGCAAAAGCTTTAGGCAGTGTCATGTGTTTTTCCTTGATCCTCTTGAACTCTCTCACTCAGCCTGAGTTCCAGAAAAAAATTGCATGTGAAGATCTGCACTCAATATAGGTGGTTGAGTAAAGTAGAATTGAATTCCGCTGAACAGAGCAGAAGCATAGCCATAGACAAACTCTGTGGAACCAAGATTTGTGTTTGTGAACCACTGAGATCTGGAGGTCACTAATTGCAGCAGAAGGTGCTGATGAGTACAGTAGTGGTTACTCAACCAGTCACAGAATTCGTAAGTGGAAGAACTTGAATTTCACTTCTAGCCATCTGACTCCAGAGCTCTGCTTCTTCTTCTTCTTTTTTTTTTTTTTTTTCAGACAGAATCTCACTCTTGTTGCCCAGGCTGGAGTGCAATGGCGTGATCTCTGCTCACTGCAACCTCCGCCTTCTGGGCTCAAGCGATTTTCCTGCCTCAGCCTCCTCAATAGCTTAGATTACAGGTGCCTGCCACCTCACCAGGCTAATTTTTGTATTTTTAATACAGATGGGATTTCACCATGTTGGCCAGGATGGTCTGGAACTCCTGACATCATGTGATCCACCTGCACTGGCCTACCAAAGTGCTGGGATTACAGGCGTGAGTCACCACATCCGGACTTGGAGCCCTGCTTCAATATGCTGTTTTGTCTCTGGTTTCAGTAAAAATAAAATTTAGAAATAATTTATTTAAATATTTTTTCATCTATATATTTGCCCAGTACTCAAATGTATATTGAGAAACTACAATGTGCTCAGCAATGTGCAACTCCAAAAAAATGTAGAAGTGAATGTTATTTTATCCCTGCTCTCAAAAAGTCAAACAGGCACAGTGCTGAATTATCTCTTTTGAATATATCAACTCATAAATATGGAGCTACATTAATAATTTGAAAGCGTTAATGGAGAAATAAAAATCAAATCCTAAGCACCCAAACCAACTGAACAGAGCCCCTCTTGGCCAAAAGGACCCCAGAGAAACCTTGAAAACTGAGTTCCTGGCCATGAGCAGCGGGCGATCAGACATGCCTCGTTATATACCTTCCCTCAATAACCACGGTTAGGCTTTCTTTCCTAAGGGTCAAACAGAAACTAGGTTTTTGGAAAGAAGCACTCCACCCCAATATCAACCAACCTCCTGCTGCTGCCCCTCTCTTTTGCAATTTAAACAAAACAACTGACCAGCATTCCTTCCTGATAAGGTATCACCAACCACAGAGTGCTTCTGGCCAATCTACGGAAGATGCACAACCTGGATTTTCTTGTCCCCTGCTTCACCTTTTGATGTCACAGGGCCAAAGACTCTACCCTCGGATCATGCTGACACCACCATTTTTTGAACATAGGTCCCATGGAGAGGGACAAGTGGCATGTGCATGAGTTTTATTTTTATTGTTTGTAAATATTCATGACTCCTATAGCTTATTGAATATGTATTTTTGGCCAACCTGTTCAGCATAGATTCCTGTTTCCTTTTCCCCTGCACTGATGTCTCTGTGTTTGGCTTCTAGCCAGAAGCTATGCTTCCCAGCCAGTCAGAATGGCCACCCTGCAACCCTTTATGAGATATAAAGCTCTTCTTTCCAAATTTAGGAACCTTCTCATTTTTTGCTTGACATACGCCAACCTTCTTTGAAGTTAATTCATGCAGAAAAATAAAGACTAATTAGAAGCTAGTTAATTGCATGACTTTTTCCTCTTTTAAAAGAAATGTAGGTTTAAGCGAATTTGGGGGCTAAAATGATGGCAGACTGGATCTTCTAAATAATAATACATAATATTTCACGTATTTCTTATTGATGTCATAAACATATTAAGCTTTATAAATTTTATTTCATCAATATAAACATTAGTTGTATTCAATGGATGAGGAATGTGAGGTTTAAAACTGTCAAAGAATGTAAACCCAACATAATCAGTGTCATTACCTAGACTAACTTCTGGCAGTGTAACTCCAAAGATGGAATTTCTCCCTACTTCTACATTCCTCCTGCTTTGTAACAGAGTCTCAAAGAGCAACAACTCACTCTTAAACACATAGAAATGTCCCCAAATGCCCCACGGAAATTCTCTGAAATGGGAAATTCTGGTATTTTTGTATTACTCATCAAAAACTATAGTATCTGAGCTTTTCCTTTATCTAAGACAAACAACATAACTTAAACAAAGTCATATGATAATATGACCAAATCTTGATAACTGACACATTCTAGGGGGAGTAAAGCTCTTAGAATATTGCCTAGGATTTGTATATTGCTTGATAATTGCTAAACAATTATTAGTAGTAATATTTGAAATATATGAAAGTAAAGAAAATCAAAACATTTTACCCCCCCCATTTTTTTTTTTTTTTAACATATTTTGAAACGGCTGCCACAGCACCAGGGAACTGAAGAGACCCTGCAAACCTGTCTTTTTGGGAGAAAATTTGCATCTTTAGATCTGGCGAGAACTTTCATTAATGTTGTCAACATTTCCCTTGCCTGGATTTGGGAAAGATTAACTGAGGGCCTGGCGCCTTTAAAGGTCCTAAAAGAAATATTAACCCTCTATTCTCTCTGAGGTCTGCTACCTGGGAGGATTCATCTACATAACAAGACCACCTTTGCTTACCAAGCCTCTTTCTTTCAACCTCCAATCTTGCCAGTAAAACCTTGCTTGGGCCATGTTCTGAGCCTACATTCTTTCTATAACCTCAAGATGAAATGTAAGTTTCTCTACCTCATTAAGGAGTTGGGTTTTCATTTCTAAGTGCACCCCTGTATACAGTTTAAATAAATTTGTATACTTTTTCCCTATTACTCGGTCTGCTTCATGTCAGTGATTTTTCAGCAAACCTTTAGGGGATCAAGGGCCTTGGTCCCCACAAAAGTCTTCCCTATAAAGATACGAATCTACAGACTAGACTAAATATTTCAAGCCAGACTAATATAATATACACATGTATACAAACATATAAAAACACATGCAGACCTGTCTCGGTGAAAATAAGTTCAAGAATTGCAAAAATAAGCTTTTCCCCAAATCAAATACTAATGATTACAATGATGTGATGAGGTTTTTCAGAGGGCTAAGAAATTAGAATAATTTTATCTAAATTATAATGACATGTCTTTGAAATAAGTGTTCATTATGTGATGGTTTGCTTTTAGGTTAATATTTTTCTATAATTTTTTGGCTTTAATAAAATACTGTAATAGGCACCAAGATATTCTGTAAACTACAAAATCTAAACAATTATAAATAGTTCAAATATGCTCTATATTTTCTTTTTTCCAAAATCAATGAACTTCGGTATAAATTGTAAAGAAAAATAAAAAAATCTCAGGATTCCTAAACTTCTTATGCTAAAGAGAAGGTTAAGCCTGGAGGCTGTCATGCAACACCCTCTTTGCTATTACTAACATTATGTATCAGCTAGATCCCCAAGGAAAGGTAGAAGGCCTTGGGCATCTGTGAATGACTGCCCTCACAGATCATTCATAAATAAAATTTTTTGCAGCCTCCCCATTAACAAGAATATGCCAACTGCATCTTTAGGTCTGCAATCTACACCCAGATCCTAAATCTAAAGTGTTCAATTCCACGCTGTTAAAGTCCATTGAAAGCTTATCTTCCCTGATGCAAAACAATGGCAAGACTCATTCCTCTACCTAGTCAGACATGTCTGCATAATTGACTCTTTACTGTCCTTTTTCTCCAAACATTCACCTTATCTTAGGCAGAAGTAGATTTACTGGGCTCTAAGTAAAGTCCAACAGAAATGTAAGCATTCACTTTATTGCCTACCCATGCCTTTTCCTACATGCCTTCCCTCTTTAAGGAAATATATAAATACTAAACCTTCTGAACACCTCTTCAGAAAAACAGCCACAGATAGGTCCGTTGCTTGTATTTTCCCCAAACATGCCAGAAAGCTAGCTTAATAAACCTCAATGACTGAGACTTTCGCCTCATTCATTTCAGTTGTATATCATTTAGTTATATATCATTTATAATATATTTTAAATGTAATGAAAATTAGTTCACTTTGACTAGCACTTCCAAATAATTCATTCGTAGCTTCCCTAGATGGTAAATGCACGTATTGTTAGCAGCAACGATTCATAAGGGTCTGCAGCAACTTCAATTCTTGCCTCCTCGGAAGAAATGATTCAACCAAGGGAACAAAAGGCAGAGTAAGAAGCTGAGTCCATTTTTAGAGCAGGAGTGAAAGTTTATTAAAAAGTTTTAGAACAGGAACACAAGGAGGTAAAGTACACTTGGAAGAGGACCAAGCGGGTGACTTGAGAGTGCAGTTAGACCTTTGACTTGGGCTTTTATATGTTGGCATTCTTCTGGTGTCTGTGTCTCTTCTTCCCCGATTCTTCCCTTGGGGTGGGCTGTCCGCATGCTGAGTGGTCTGCCAGTACTTTGGAGGGGCCACATGTCCAGTGTATTTACTGAAGTTCTATGCATGCTCACTTGAGGCGTTTTTCCTTTACCAGTGGAGTATACTTAGAGGCAGGTCATATACCAGAAAAACTCCACCATTTTGCCTCTTAGTGTGCATGCATGAGCCCACTTACTTAACTCCTGAGATCATATCAGGAAGTCGCTGATCACCAGCTTCAGGTGTTTATCTCTTGGGAGACTGCCTTTCCCTGGCATTGGCTGTGACCAATTATTATTTTAAAGAGACAATTTAACAACTGCCTGACTATCACCTGAGGGTTGCCTGACATGTCGTGTCGGTGTCAGGCCTCTGAGCCCAAGATAAACCATCATAACCCCTGTGACTTGCACGTATACATCCAGATGGCCTGGAACAACTGAAGAAGCACAAAAGAAGTGAAACAGCCAGTTCCTGCCTTAACTGATGACATTCCACCATTGTGATTTGTTCCTTCCCCACCCTAACTAATCAATGGACCTTGTCACATTCCTCCCCTGGACAATGAGTCTCAGGAGCTCCCCACCGAGAACCTTGTGACACCCTCCCCTGTTAACAATAGATAACCACCTTCAATTCTAATTTTTCACTGCCTACCCAAGTCATATAGGATTGCCCCTCTCCTATCTTCCTTCGCTGACTCCTTTTTCAGACTCAGCCCACCTGCCCCCAGGTGATTAAAAAGCTTTATTGATCACACAAAGCCTGTTTGGTGGTCTCTTCACACGGACGCCCTTAACAATCAGGGAAGGGGATGAACAGGATGACCCCTGCCCTGCTCATGCCTGACTACCTACCTACTCTAACAATATCATTCTTTGCTATTTGTCTTAATTTTAGCTATGTACACAGAATGTTTTAATAAAATAGTTTACGTTTTTCTACGTCCTGAGTTAATTTACGTGAAGTAGTTATTGTTTTCAAATTGCAGATCAAACTATTAGTATATTAGAAAGATACCAAATATTGTTTTACAAATAAAAATTGGGAAAATTCTACATGTAAAACAATATCTATGTAATTTTCAATATTTCACTTTAATATTTTTTCTCTTCTAAAAGCTACGGCTACTGTAATATTTATTTCAACTGCAGAAAAATAGTGCAATTATTACACTACTAGAATTGTAGAGGGTCACATTATTAATAAATAGGATAAATCTACACTACTTTTGGTGAAATGCATATATGAAATGCAGAATGTTGATGATACCTTTATGAGATGAAATTTAGGACTTTAATAGAAAATATTTCAGTACAGAAATTGTGGTGTCAAAGAGGCATAGAGAGAACTTTATAACAAAATATAGTTACCTTAAGATTTTACTGGTTTTTCAAATAAATGTTTGCATTTTCTTTGAAGCTTATGATGTTGTCATTCAATCCTGTGGAGGGCTTTGTCTTTTGGAGACCTGAGTTTGAAACGAATCAATAACATATGTGTTCTTTTAAAATTTTCTCCCTCCTTTTTACTCTTTTTGTAAGTAGAAAATCACCTTCTAAAATGCCCTTTTAGGGTTTCTAACATTTCCACAACTGGCTGAGAGCTAATTATGTCTTATATGCATAACTGGCTCATTTTAGTTAAGTTTTAGATAAACATGTGGGCAGGCGCCAGCTGAAACAGCACTTTGAATCATTATTTTATCAATGACTTTTATAAAAAAGAATCTGGGCTGTTAAAAAATTTTTCTCACCGTCAAAGCATAGTAGAAAACTGAAGCAGTTTTCTGGCCATATTTGTCTAATTTTTTTCTAAAATTAAGTTTATGTATACTATCAAGTTGAATCTATGGTATAGTAAAACCACTTCTAATTCCTAAATTAATTTACCTGTCTATGAAAATTACCACCTATATGAGTATATACTTGATGTAAGCTAAATTGAATGAGGGCTTTTATAATCTGTTTGTTTTGTGAGTCCTGAATTATAGAGATTTTCCTACTGTGACCCTTAACTTTAGTGATTTTAAAGGAAAAACAACTTTTGGTGTTGTAAAGGTACTTACGGTTAATTATCTAGAATAGCTATATGAACTTCTTGAATATAACTAATCTTTACATTTTGTATAGAAAATATAGATATAAATTTCTTCTTGGATTTGAAATAAAATTTTTTTATTCTTCATGGCTTTCTTCATCTGGTTTAGTTCTTGTATCTGTTACTCTTTGCCTTTATATGTGTCTTTGTTTAATCCATTATTCCAGATAAGTCTTCGTCCTGAGATTCCTTTTTATTTTAATCTTTTTGTCTTTATGTAGCTTCAATTATATATAGCACTAGAAATTACTTTTTAAAATTTCTTCACTAATTTAGAATTTTTTTATAGTAAGTACATTGGTAGTGTTTAATATTTTCTGTATAATTTGATATTTTTATTTATTCCACTTCTGGGTGTGTCAGAGTATAACACATATAAATAAATGTATTTCACTCATCAAATTATAGATCAGCATCTATTACATGCTGAGTGCTCATCATTGCTATAAAGTGGTGAATAAGAACAAAAAAAACTTGTCCTCATTAAGATTAAGTTGTGATATGGGTGAAAAAAATACCATAAACAAATATAAATTCTGACACATAACATAATATTTTAAGGACAACCTCTGGACATATCTGTATATTTTCTACATTGTAATTACATCATCTTTTATCCCTTTACATGACAATACATTTGTAATATTATTTTCCATAGGAAGACAAGAAAGATTATTCACCCTTTTCTTTAATATGACCGGGAAATATTTACTTTTTGTTACTGAAAGTTTAGAAAGATGCCTTTCGGCTTCACAATTTTATAAAAGTTAAAATAGCTTCTTTGAAATATTATTTAACTTCAATAACAATCTATATCAAATGTTTACAAATATTTTCTGTAAAGGCCTAAATAGCAAATATTTTAGGCTTTGTGGTCCATATGGCCTCTGCTACAACTACTACCTTCTGTTCTTGTGGCAAAAATGAGCCATAGACAATATTTAGAAAGTAATATATGTGGCTGTGTTGCAATAAACGTTTATTTACAAAAACAGGCAAGAGGCCAGATTTTTCCCTTGGGTAATATTTAGGCTAACCACGATATATATGAATTACTTCTCTATGGTAATCTATTTCATAACATATACATTACTTGCATAGTCAACAAAACCACTAAGCTATTTAACTAGAGAAGTTTTTTTCTTCTAACCATTTTGCTGAATTTCTAGGCTTACTTCTGTTTCTTGCAGCAACAGTTTACAAGAAGGACCTAGAGTAAGTCTGAATTCAAATTCCAGCATTCTAATTTAAAGTACATGACCCTGATACAGTTAGGCTTTGTGTCACCACCCAAATCTCATCTTCAATTATATTCCTCATAATCCCCATAATCCCACCTGTCAAGGAAGAGACCAGGTGGAGGTAACAGGATGATGGAGTTGGTTTCCCCCACTTTATTCTTGTGTTAGTAAGTGAGTTCTCATGAGATCTGATGGTTTTATAAGGGGTTCTTCCCCCTTTGCACCTCACTCTTCTCTTTGGCACAACCATATGAAACAGGTCCATGTTTCTCCTTTGCCTTCCACCATGATCGTAACTCTCCAGAGGCCTCCCCAGCCACATGAAACTGTCAGTCAATTAAATCTCCTTCCTTCATAAATTATCCAGTCTCAGGCAGTTCCTTACAGCAGTGTGAAAATGCACTAACGCAAACCCAAGCATGTATTTATCTACTTCAAGCTCTGATTCTCTTCATCTATCAAGTGATGATAATAAAAGTTTGTACCACATAATCATAAAATTTTTTGAAAAGTAATTTGCCTAAATAGTGGAAAGTGCAAAATTTAGAGTTTAGGAAATAGCAGATATTTTATTAATATGAAGTATTATTTTGTAGAGTTATAAGCTTTTCCACTTCCTTAGGAAATAATGGCCATAATGTGTTATTCCCAAGAATATACAGAGATTTTAAGGTATTAGAAAAATATTTCCAAAAGTAGAGACTAAATTAATGCCAGTATTTTTTGTTTTTTCTGGTACCAGTAATTTGAAAACCAAAAAAGGTTTGGGAAAAAAACATTGTCAAGATATGAATATTAAAATATTTATTTTATATTCTGAAAGAGCAAAATATTGATGCATTCTTTTCTCATAAAATCTGATTATTTTGGATTCTTGTCTATCTAATCCTTGTCAAAAGCATGTTTACACAAAAAGAAAACAGCAAAGGTCATATTATGGAAGTATCATTTCACAATAACCAGTGATTGCATGAAATTAAAGTTACTGGTAACAGAAATTGCAAATAGGGAGGAGGAAATGTATATGTATTCGAATAATCTCTAAATTTTCTCAGTGAATAGGTTGGATGATTTTATATTCATGGGAATTTGAGAAAGGTTTATATTCCCTTTATCCTTTTAAAATTATTTTACTTCAGCAACATTTATATCAGTTGAGTAGCAAACATAGTCATCGAAATATCATTGACATTCATGTCATTCAATATACTGGAAAAATAATTTCTGTCAAAGCAGTACGTGTGCCAAGTATTGGTTCTTTCCTTGTGATGAACATAACACAAAACCCTGATGATGTGTTCTGTTAGGAAAGTGAATCTGCCAACAGCAGATCAATACTGGAGATGGATATCAGTGCTGAGGTATTCACTAATGGCTACTCTAGGTCCCAGGGCAGCTGAGGAGGAGCAAATTGTATCTTAATAAGAGTTACAGATCAGTAATGACAGTGAAATACAAAGCATAATGTAAAGAGTTTCAAAGTCATTTTTGTCATGGAATTGAATTACTAAAATTTTATAGGATTGATGGGTTCTTAGAGTCTAAGAAATCTTATTTAATGTCCAATGTGTCACCACATAACAAGGTAAAAACTGATTATAATAATTTACTTGTTTTAAAATTTGATTTGGCAATAGAGTCTCTGCAATGCACAACCCCAGTGAATTTATTCATACTGGAGCCTGTATGCTATCCACTATAAAACTAGCAATGAAATGTCCATATCCCTCAATATATTCTCTCCATCTATGTAAAGGTATTCATAGAGGTGTGCAACACAAAAGCCCCATTTGGCTAAGAGATTAAGGAAACCTCAGTTAAATTTCACTTATATGTAATAAGAATCAATTTCACAAAAACATGAGCAAAGGTAGGGTACCTTTAGACACAAAATTTCTTTGATCTTGTTTTCCCCTGTCTAACAAATGGCATTGAACATATTTCAGGAAACAGGCAGGAAAAGTTGTTGAGAAAGCTTCCCCTTTTCCTCTTAAAAATTCTTGGATGCTGCACACAACACTTCTAATTTAAATCCCTTTGAAAACACATAATCATTAGGCCACAAAGGGTATAAGAGAACCCGGAAAATGTTTCTATTTCCAGAATGTGCCGACATAAATATCAGAGATTCAATCACTAAGGAATAGAGGGTAAGCAAACATGGGGAACAATCAGCATCCTCTGCACTGTTATTATAACTGATATATTGATGTTTCATGAAAGAAAATTAAAGTATTATGTCAAAAATATAATGTTATGTATTTGTGTCTGGGACACTCAGAAATTGGATTCAATGATTGAAAAATATTTCAGCACAAAAATTTCAAAGTATAAAGATTCAGAAAATCAATAGCCAAAATATATACTTCCTTTACTTTCCTAAATGTTCTCTATAGATTTTTCTTTTAAAAATCCAATGTATTAATATTATCAAGTAAACTATAATAACCTATGCAATGTTTGATTATTAAAAATAAAATATGACATGTGAAGAAAATAAAAATGAATTAAAGAAATTGTATATATTAAGATTTTTTAGCCTTCATGATTTAATACTTTGATGTGTATTGAGATCACCTTTTAATAAAATACTGGTTTATGGAGTGTAATCTGGGCATCATCATTTTTTAAAGTCGCTCAATTGGTTCCAATGTTCCTCAAAGTAAGTAAGCAATTGTTTTGAAGTAAAATATAACACTACTCAGATTTAATGAAAATAAGGGAATTTATTAGCTAACATCACTGAAAATTCCTTAGATAAGAATGTGATGAGTTATAGTATAATTTAATTCAGTCTCTGGATTTATCTTTCTACATTTTCTTTTGTGTTTTTACTCTCATGATGTTATGGGCTGAATTGTATCTCCCCTCTCCCCCAAATTCATTTGTTGAAGTCCTAATATCTAACACCTCAGAATGGGACTCTATTTAGAGATAGGATCTTTAAAAAATGAATTAAGATAGAATGAGGCCTTCAGGGTCAGCCCTAATCCAGTAATGGCTACCTTACTTACTAAAAGAGGAAGTTTGTTTGCAGGCATGTAGAAAGAAAACAAAAAACAAACAACAACAAACACGTGTATATACAGGAGAGGACAGTCGTCTATAAGCAGCAAGACTTCAGAAGGAACTAACCCTGCCAACACCTTGATTTTGGACTTCCAGCCTCTGGAACTGTGAGAAAATAAATTACTATTTTGTATGCCACTGTCTGTGGTATCTTGTTATGGCAATCCTAGCAAACAAGTACCACTGTGAACTATATAGGACTAATTTTCTCTCTGATGGCAAAATGATGATACTTTTAGGCCTATATGCAAAGAAAACAGATTGTCTTTTTAGTGACTTACTTTTTAAAGTTAGGAAACATTATTCCACACACCCTAGAAAACTTCCTTTCAGATCCTGCTAACTGCATCAGTGCCACATACTGTGTTTGATGGGATAACATATACCCAATGGCATTTCAGTGGTTTAAAGTAAATATAAACTATGGCGCTTATTTCATTCTCATGTACTGAGTCCACAGTGAACATATCAGTCTGGCAAGCCACTTTTCTTTACAAGGTCTGTTCAGAGACAAAGAATGAAAGCACCTTTGCTATCACTAACACATGATTTCAAGATTCTTCTGACTATCCTCTATTACTCATAATCATAACCCACGGAATAGAGAAAACAAAACAAAAAACAAGGACTCAAAGTTAGGACTATCCTTTAAACATGACAGGTAAACTTCACCCATTCATTTTGCTCTTTATGTTTTATTGGAAATGTTTAATTACATGAACAAAATTAGAAGAGAATTTTGGAAATATAACCCAGCCATGTACTCAAGAAGAAACAAACAAAAATATGGCTTCTGTTCAATGGCTAGCAATCTATATACTCTTATTCCTTCAAGAAACGATGTCTACTATATCCACAGCCTGTGTGCTATAAGTCTACATTTCTGAATGAGTCACTTTCAATGGAGATAGAATTATTCTTTGGTAAATTAGGACAGTCCCTGAAACTGTAAGGGAACATAGGTCTGAATGCTTGCTGCTTGCAGAGTCCAATTAACAATAGTGAGGGCCAGGCAAGGTGGCTCACTCCTGTAATCACCACGCTTTGGGAGGCCGAGACGGGTGGATCACCTGAGGTCAGGAGTTCGAGATCAGCTTGGCCAACGTGATGAAACCCCATTCCTACTAAAAACACACAAGATTAGCCGGGTGTGGTGGTGGGCACTTGAAATCCCAGCTACTCAGGAGGCTGAGGCAGGAGAATCACTTGAACCCAGGAGGTGGAAGTTGCAGTCAGCTGAGATTGTACCACTGCACTCCAGGGTGAGCAACAAGTGAAACTCCGTCTCAAAAACAAAACAAAACAAAACCAAGGGTGAGGTCTGGTAGAAAATGAATTTATTAACCAGAACTAAAGGAAGTAGCTGGATTCCTATCCAAAGTAACTGCTTTGATTTTGGTGGGGGAAAGCAGGGATTTAAAAAGGGAAAGTTGACAAAGAAGGCATGCAAGAATTTGGTTGAGTACAATGTCCCTGTGTCTTGCCCTGGTGGCTGTCTTGGGTCCCAGTTCACCTGGACCTCAGGCTGACATCATCTCAACAGTGGTCAGGTTGTTAACTAGCCACGAAGGAATCTTTGGAACATTGCAGATGGGTTTCCAAACTTGGTCTGTCTGTCTCAAGATTATCTCCTGGAACTTCTAAGAAGACACATAATTAGATAGGAGCAGTTAGGTAAATGTTAAAGAAGTATAAACAGTGAGAAAGAAAGGGATATGGAATCTATTTTAAGGCTAAGAAAAAAGGCTTCTGGAATTTGCCTCTAGGTTATATCTTGAAATCCAAGAGAAAGGACCAAAAAAAAAAATGTGAATGCATTTTGAAGTTAAGCTGCCCATGGAGGATCAGCTCAACCTGAAGCCTACCACTGTGTCAGGGCAAACAGCAGCATCTTCTACAGAATGATTTAAAACAGGAATGACAATGATTGCACTGACTACCCATATATGCTTAAGATCAAAGGATTTTTTTTCTTGTAAATTTGTTTGAGTTCATTGTAGATTCTGGATATTAGCCCTTTGTCAGATGAGTAGGTTGCAAAAATTTTCTCCCATTCTGTAGGTTGCCTATTCAATTTGATGGTAGTTTCTTTTGCTGTGCAGAAGCTCTTTAGTTTAATTAGATCCCATTTGTCAATTTTGGCTTTTGTTGCCATTGCTTTTGGTGTTTTAGACATGAAGTCCTTGCCCACGCCTATGTCCTGAGTGGTATTGCCTAGGTTTTCTTGTAGGATTTTAATGGTTTTAGGTCTAACGTTTAAGTCTTTAATCCATCTTGAATTAGTTTTTGTATAAGGTGTAAGGAAGGGATCCAGTTTCAGCTTTCTACATATGGCTAGCCAGTTCTCCCAGCACCATTTATTAAATAGGGAATCCTTTCCCCATTTCTTGTTTTTGTCAGGTTTGTCAAAGATCAGATAGTTGTAGATATGCGGCATCATTTCTGAGGGCTCTGTTCTGTTCCATTGATCTATGTCTCTGTTGTGGTACCAGTACCATGCTGTTTTGGTTACTGTAGCCTTGTAGTATAGTTTGAAGGCAGGTAGCGTGATGCCTCCAGCTTTGTTCTTTTGGCTTAGGATTGACTTGGCGATGCGGGCTCTTTTTTGGTTCCATATGAAATTTAAAGTTGTTTTTTCCAATTCTGTGAAGAAAGTCATTGGTAGCTTGATGGGGATGGCATTGAATCTATAAATTACCTTGGGCAGTATGGCCATTTTCACAATATTGATTCTTCCAACCCATGAGCATGGAATGTTCTTCCATTTGTTTGTATCCTCTTTTATTTCATTGAGCAGTGGTTTGTAGTTCTCCTTGAACAGGTCCTTCACATCCCTTGTAAGTTGGATTCCTAGGTATTTTATTCTCTTTGAAGCAATTGTGAATGGGAGTTCACTCATGATTTGGCTCTCTGTTTGTCTGTGATTGGTGTACAGGAATGCTTGTGATTTTTGTACATTGATTTTGTATCCTGAGACTTTGCTGAAGTTGCTAATCAGCTTAAGGAGATTTTGTGCTGAGACAATGGGGTTTTCTAGATATACAATCATGTCATCTGCAAACAGGGACAATTTGACTTCCTCTTTTCCTAATTGAATACCCTTTATTTCCTTCTCCTGCCTGATTGCTCTGGTCAGAACTTCCAGCACTATGTTAACTCAAACAAATTTACAAGAAAAAAACAAACAACCCCATCAAAAAGTGGGCAAAGGACATGAACAGACACTTCTCAAAAGAAGACATTTATGCAGCCAAAAAACACATGAAAAAATGCTCATCATCACTGGCCATCAGAGAAATGTAAATCAAAACCACAGTGAGATACCATCTCACACCAGTTAGAATGAGAGTCAATGTGACAGCCTCTTGCACCCACACCTGGGGCTTGTGAGACGGGATTGTTCCCTTGACCTTGACTCTTCATAGGCAAGAACTGGAGTGGCTCGTTTCACTCAGCCTGCAGTCCATGGATGTCTAAGTGTTAACAGCTCAGTGATGGGTCAGGGTGACAGCCTCCTGCACCTGCCCTTTTTGACACCCAAGTTCTTGTTTGGTGTACGAGAAGAATAAGGTCACACAAACTGTTTGAAGGATGATAAACACGGAAGACTTTATTAATCAGTGGAATTGGCTCTCAGTGGAAAGAGAGCTGGAAAGGGGATGGTGCAGAAAGAATGTGATCTTTCCCTGAAGCCCAGCCATCTCTGAAACTGTGCATTCTGAAGTTAGCCACGTTTACCCATAGTCTCCAATACTCAGTTGCTGCTTTTCTGCTCACTTCTTAGCAGCTTGTAAGCCCGAGGCTCAGCAGCTTGTATCTCCAACCACTTACTTACATCACCCACTCCTGTTGCTCTGCCAGAGGAAGTCTTTTTATATGCACACAATAGGGGTCTGACAGACCAAAAAGGCAATCATTTGGGAAGAAAAATGGGCTCAGCTGTTTTCACTTAGGGCTGAGTTCCCAGGCCTGAGAGTCGGTTTTAGCCAGGATCCCAGCTGTTCTCTGTCACTTGTCCAGTGCCCAAGAGGAAAAAGGTCATGCTAACTTGAAGGATGGTGAATGGGGAAATTATATTGAGTGGTGGAAGTGGTTCTCAGTGGAGTGGGTGAGCTGGAAAAGGGATGGAGTGGGAAGCTAATCTTTCCCTGGAGTTCAGCTGGGGATGGCCAAACTCCTCTCCGACCATCCTTGGCCGAACTTCTCTCTGACAATAGTCTCCAGTGTCCAGCCGCCTCTTCACCTGTTGACATTCAGACACCTCTTCTCTCCTTCTTTGCTGCACCACTCTGCCAGTGGAGCTTCGGGTTTTTATGGGCACAGGAAAAGGTGTATGGCAGGCCAAAAGCTGACATTTGGGTGGGAAAATGGGGATGTGAAGTTCTCATTTAGAGCCGTGAGTCCAGGCTTGAGGGTAAAACCCTTGCCAAAGACCCTGCCTTTTTCTGTCTAGTGTTCCTCTGCCTCCTATCCATATCACCAGTTTCTTCATGGTTATTATTCCCTATCCTGCTAATTTGGGCTACAAGGGTTGTGAAAAGTTGTCATAAGCAAAAATACATTTGTCCTACCGTATCACCAAGCCCTGTCGAAGTTAGATTACAAGTAAGATTATTATCTTTTTAATAAATGAACAAAGACAAAACATATCAAAATGCTCATCCTTACTACATGAGGGACCTTACTGCCAAAAATTTACTTAAGGCGCATTAGTCAGGATTCCTCAGAAAAACAACCAATAGGAGAGTGATAGAGAGACGAGTGGAAAGGAACTACAAGAGAAAGGGTGGGAGAGGGAGATAGAGAAAGACATTTATTTTCAGGAAATTGGCTTACTTGATTTTGGAAGCTGGCAAGTCTGGAATCTGCAGAATTGGCCAGCAGGCTGGAAATTCCAGCAGTAGTTAATACTGCAATTTTCAGTGCTAGACATAGTCAGAAGCCAGAATCCCTTCCCCTTCAAGGGACCTCAGTCTTTTGTCTTGAATTCATCAGCTAATTGGGTGAGGTTCCTGCACATTATGAAGGTTAATCTGCTTTACTCAAAGGTTTACTGATTTAAGGGGGTAGAAAAAGAGTGAATAATGAGAGATTACTTAATAGGTTTAATGTCTGTATGTTTTTTGGGTGATGTATACTCTAAAACTTATGACTTCGCCACTGCAGAATCTATGCATGTAACAAAATTACACTTATACCCCATACATTTAAACCCATTAAAATAGACAGATAGATGTATAAATGTTAAGCACATCTAAAAAATATCTTCACAGAACATCTCAATTGTTGTTTGACCACAAAGTAGGTACTGTAGCCTAACCAAGTTGATCAAAAAATTTAATCATAATAGTAGAGACATTGGAGGAAATTAAAAGAAATTTTTTAAAATCATGGGTATGCAATGTAAATCAAAAATAAAATTTGAAGTACCCCCCACTGCAATCATCTGAATAGACTCCCTCCTTGGCCAGTAATTCCTAACATTTAGTCTGAAAGATTGGTTCAGGCCATGATGGGAAATGGGGGTCAAACATGCCTCATTATATCCCTCCAGCATTAAGATCAATAAAGACCTTAAGTCTGATAAGAAATATTTACAGTCTATTTTCTCTGAACCTTGACACCTGGAGGCTTCATCTGCGTGATAAAACCTTGGTCTTCACAACCCCTTATGTTAACTCAGTCATTCCTTTCTACTGATAATCATTTTTTCAAACAATTACCAATCAGAATATGTTTAAATCTGCCTATAACCTGGAAGCTAAGAGTCCCAACCTGCTTCAAGTTTTTCTGCTTTTCCAGATCAAACTAATGCAACTCTTACATGTATTGATCGATGTATTATGTCTCCCTAAAATGTATAAAAGCAAGCTGTACTCCGACCACCTCGGGCACATGTCGTAAGGACCTCCTGAGGCTGTGTCATGAGCATGTCTTTAACCTTGGCAAAACAAACTTTCTATATTGACTGAGACCTGTCTCAGATATTTTGTGTTCATACTCATCACTAGTGCACAGAAGTAGATCTGGCATGCCCTTCATGGTATGAATAATATTTAGAGAATAAAATATTGGTTTTAAATAACTTTTTATTTAATTTTATTTGGATACCAGCTACGGAGATAAATAGTTCCTACTAAAAATTACTCTACTCATTCAGGTAACTAACAGATAGTTACGTGCCTTCCATGGGCCAGGTATATTCCCTAGGTTGTAGAGAAAAATCAGCAAGGAGGCAAAACGTTTGCTTGCATGGAACTTATCTTCTAGTGGTGGAGTAAGACAATTCATAGGATTGGTTTATCCATCCTAGAGCAAACCTCCAGGATTCAAACTTATTCTAATTCATCTCAGCAGCTGCACTCAGTCACATTCCAGGGTATTACTTTAACAGGATCTAAATCTCCACACTTTAATGACAGTTCAAGCAATTAACATCTCCTAGAGGGAAGGAATCTAAATGCAAACAACTTATGCAAAGCAATATTCCTGAAGGAGATTTTAAGCACCTAACCCCTAAGGAAAACTTATGCAAACAAGTATCAGTTGAAGTAGTTTGTCCTTAATAAACATTTATTCAAACTAATACCCTCAAGCAAATTCTAAAGTCTGGCTACCACTGTACACTCAGCACACCATTTATTCACATTGGCACATGGCCACACACACCACACAGGACATTTCTTATTACTCCTTTGCAAAGTATACATTTAGCTGCGTCAGTGAGTATAGTAGGCTTGATTCAATTCATCTAAAGTATGGACAAACGCTAGATAAAAGCATTAACTCATCAAAGTTGTTTTATGAAATTTAACATTTATATATGACTGATAATTTGATGTGATTATGTAGGTGGTGTTGGAAATTTAAGTCAGTGGTCCCTATGCATTCTCTAGTTATTTATTATTTATTTATTGTTAATTTTCAAAATAGAACTTCAACAACCTTGAAGATACACATAAATTCAAAGCTAGGAATTAAGAAGCGTGAGTCAGGAGTTTTTCCTGCTGATAGGATAGGTTCGTGGTCTCGCTAACTATGAAGAATGAAGCTGCAGACCTTCACAGTGTTACAGCTCAAAAAGAGTCCACAGACCAGGACAGTGAGAAGCAGTGCAGTTTATTGAACAAAGTGGAAGGAAAGCTTCCACATAGTGGAAGGGGAGTCAGAAGGGTTGTTGTTGCTGGCTCGGGTGGCTAGGGCTTATATCCCTGTGCTACTCCCTCCCCTTTCCTTCTTTTTGTCAATTGAGAATGGTTCTTTTTTCAATCCTCCCTTGGAGTGGTTAATTTTGAATCCTTCACTCAATTGGCTAAGAACTCAAAATGCTGAGTCACAGGGGCCTTTTGTGGAAGTCCCTGAACCTGCCCAGGAAGTCCCGACAACTCCATCCCTCAATAGGACTTATAAAAATTATAAAGAACATGTTTAAAATTTCATAACTGAACATAGAATTAGAATAAATCCTGAGAATTTCATCATATGACAAACTTGAGATAACATGATAATGAACAAAAGTTAGTCCTTAGAAAAAATATTAACTTTAATAATTTGATATTAAAAATGTAAAGACTAAATATTATCTGTACTATAATTGAGTGCTACAATTTATTAAAATACATATAAAAAGTATTTATTTTTCACATGGTAATCCATTAATTTGAAGGAGATAATGGTCATAGATAACACTATGGAATACCTAGGCAGAAAAACCTGTGTTTCCATATTTGTATTAATTTCAACTTTGAAAATTAGTAATTATTGGCCCCATTTTAGACAAAGGCATACTCAAACCCAAAGAGGTGAGGCCATGTAGTGTCTGCACTTTGTACATCATCACATTTTATGGAACATGTTAAACATACACTCTGTGGCCTTCAGAGATTTCAACTAAACCATTAATAGGAGAAGCCTTCCACATATACAGAACTCTTGAACAGATGTAATGAAAATCAAACTTCTATGAGTTGGTTATTATTAAAAACATTTTTATTTGAGTAGAATTTGAATACTCTCCTTTTTCCTAGACACTCTTCCTTATTTAAGTTCCAGTTCTGTGCATTGCCAACATCACGGAGATTTCGATCTTATTCTGGCAATGTTTGAGACAGAATTTATAAAATGTTGCTGTTCCGTTTTCCTCTTATAATTAATTTTCCTGTGACTTACATAGCACAAAACTTTAAATAATTGATGATGATGATGAGAAATGAATAGAAGAAGGTTGGGATATTATACTTTAAATACCTATTTGCTTTTCAGGAATACACCCTTTTAAGAATAAGATTTAAAAGGCAACAGTCCCAATTTTGTGACCAAGCTAGGAGAATATGACCAGAGGCAATATAGAAAGGGTTTTATATTCTTCCTAATCATAGAACACTGTTTCACCTGTATACTGTTTTACCTGTACACTGATCATATCTGTAGTTAACATACTAAGTAAGATTCAATCTCATAGTGTATGGCAGCAAGTTCTTCAATTATAAATGATTTAATACATTAGGTTTTAAGTCAATTTTGCTACTTCTTATCCTGTACCATTTTTACATCATTCAGTGTACATTCAATCTATCCATCTTGTGTCTGCATAAGCACATATGTGTATGCATGTAAATGTATATGTATACTCATGTGAAAAGATATACGAAATGCATGAACACACAGCTGTACATGTGTGCACATGATATATCACATAAATGTATGGGTATACACACGTGTATATTTATAAATATATACACACATATATATGTATACATACACCTATGTATGTGTATATATACACATACCTTTTTAATTATAAAGAATTTCAATTCTTAGACACTTACAATAATAAAAGTGTAGCACATTTACCATGTGGAATAAAATCATAGTATTCTCTAGCTTTTCTGCATCATTTTTTAAAGTTATTTTTAAAATTGCTTTTTTTCCTAGTTACTATCAATTTTGTTTTAATATTGGAAGTAATCATTTCTTATAAAAATCTTGTTAGTGTGAATGTTTCCATCATTCTATTACAACTTGGCATAATTTAGCAATATCATTTAGGTAATCTGATTAGTGATCTAGATTATAATTTTATCATTACATTTATATTAATGTTTAGTTATGAAATTTTCAGTAGCGTAGTTCTATTCAAGATTATTCTCAATTTTATTTATTATGCAATTCAGTGAATTTATTTTCTTTGTAGGCATCTACCATTTATCCTAGCCTTCTCAATTAACTTATAATAACATCTACCAGTAAAGTTTTTTATTAAAGAAAGCTGTTTGATATTTTTATATATTAAGTAAAATTTTATTTCCTTTCTTTTTGCTCCTTCCTTCCTAAAATTGACAACCTGTGGATAATGCATCTGTTTGGGCCTTAATTAATCAGAGGAATACATCAACTCTCTATTTGTCTATAAATCCTAGATAAGACTTTAAAGTATTTTCTTAGTAACCTTTCAAGAAGTGTCATTATTATCCTTTCAAGAAATTTCAGAAAATACCTAGAAAACTGTGACTCTCTCCTCTATTCCTTAAAATATAGATATTGTGTGATGTCAATTGACTGATGATTTAAAAAAAAAAAAAAAAGAAAAGAACAGAAAGTCCAGCCACTTTCAGTGCAATTTTAAAAGAACTCTTAAATGGAGAATGAAATAAGATAAAGTATGTGCATTTTTTTTGCCAGTTTTTCACATGTATGAAAGATCTATAATTCACAAATGCCACAATTTTAAGTGAGTTATATGCAGGTGCATTCCACGATTGAAATAATGCAGAAAGCTCTCAGCTTTGTGAAAGGATTTATTTTTGTCTACTACACTGTAACTCTGTTTCAATTCATTTCCAACTATATTTTCCTGGTGTTATTTACTTATTGATTTGGACTGAGTGTTTTGTTGGCAGGATGAGCTCTATGAGGAGAGGCTACATATACTGTACTAGAATTTGGCACAGTATTTTTCTGTTGTATTTCTAACAGAATAGAGCATTGGATCAGAACTTGGCTTCTAATGGAATTAAAATAGTAAGGCTGGAGCTTAAGTCATCAAATCCAATGATACATGAATTGTCCCACTATATCAGTGTGTTGTTTTAAAAAGAAAACATTATAATCCACCCCCAGGTGCCGCATGGAACTTCTACCTTAAACACATTTTCTTTTATAACTTTCTGTATGTAATCAGTTCTGTGCTTTTGATGATTAATTCATGTAATTTTTTTTTTAGCACCTCCGGGATTAGAGACATTTTTCATCATTTCTTCCTGTTTTATTCCGAATTTTCTGTTTAAGGCCTGAGTTTTTAATTTGCTGATTTCAATGTTTCATATTGTGTCTTTAAGAATACAGCTGACTAAGCAGATGGTAGGATATTGGACATCTAGGAGGACAGATGTATTCAGTAGAATGCTCAGTATGACCAGAAGCAACTAATGAGGTCTTCTGTGTGGAATGTTATGCCCTTGAAACACTTTTGTATGCTTGTTGCTTTAAAGTCTTCAGAACAGAACTATGACCCTGATTCTGAGAGCTATCTTTGAATACATATTCTCTACTTTTGATAGTGTGTTTTACAAAAATGGGAGAAAAATAGACAGGTCAGGTTGAACAGATATTAATATCATGGCTGAGGCTGAACTTTTAATTTGTATTAGTTTATCCTCATTTAATAAATTAATGTCTTCTATTTCACAGCTGAAAGCACTAGATTTTAAAGGCAAAATGTGTCATTTTGTAATGTCTGTTAAATTATGTTGATTGCTAAGGTTTGAAGGATTAAAAATATCCTTACTTTTTATACAAGACTTGTTTTGCTTTCTTATGACTTCTTGGATCTTAAAGCAATTGCCTCCTAAAAAATTATTTCTACTGTATTGCTACACCCAAGTTTAAATTGTATCTTCTATTTAATTGTGCAGCAATAAAGAGAAAACACAGAGTGAAGAACCAGGGATGCAAGAGAGGGTAAAACTTACTCCCTGATTTACTCCCTGGTGATTTCTTTGTTCCAGTAGAAAGAAAGCTGCATCTGGCCAATATATGATTATTTTTTTCCCTAGTTTACCAATCAAAAACATTGCTTTATCTTCTTAGTGACAAAATGAAATGGTGAAGCAGGGTTGGGAAGTTTTTCACTATTGAATCTTTATACACATATAAGGAAGTATCAGGAGTAAGGAATTAATTTTTCCCCCAAAAAATGTCCCTGAATGTCCAAGAGGCAAGTCAAAACAGACAAGGATATGTCTGCCAGTATAATAGGTGGTATTCAGGGAGACTAAACCTTGGCAAACTCCTTCCTAGAGTTCTCCTTAATAAGCAAATTAACTTAAATAGATATGAAAAACTTAGCGCTGTGCCTGGAAGATTATTATTCAACTAAACAATGTTATTTATTATTTTAAATAGTTTAATTTTAGTTATTAGAATCTGTGATTTTCTACAGAATCATTAATAAAAATCTTTGTTTCTATTTAGAAGGGAACTGTTAATAGAAAGAACTGTATGAGTAGGCGAAAGTATATCAGTATCTGAAGTAAAGTGTATCTCCTGTGGTATTAAATATATTTTATTAAACAATGGTTAATAGATTTAGTTTCTCCATTATAAATTATTTTATTTCTTTCTCTAACAAAACCAAACGACAGATAATCAGAGTAGAACTCATTTTTGTTTATGTTTTGTTTTCCTTTAAATTGTGTTAAAAGTGAACACTTTTTTAAAAACTTAAAAAATAAAAAGTGCAATGCGAAAAAGTGCAAAACCCAAACATTAATTGGTGCTTAGAATCATTTACTATTTTCTTAAGGCTTTGGGGACAAAGCCCATACTCCTTAGTATAGCATGCAATATCCATCATAATCAGGCTCTAGTCAATCTAACTTTTATTTCCTCAAATTCCCAGCTCCAGCCCAGAACATATACCTTCAAATACAAGCTGACATAGCATGTCCTACTTATATTGAAAACACTGCATTTCTCTAAACACAATAAGCTATTTCATACCTTACTGATTTTGTACATTCAGTTTATAGCTCAGGATCTTGCATTTGAACTCTTCAAACGTAGGCTTTTTAAAAATTTATTTAATAAAGCTACAGCGATAAAGCAATAGCAACCACAACAAATATTACCTCAATTCATTTCCATTTGAAGAAATCTAAACTTGTGCTGCCTTTTTAAATAATATAATCGTATTGCAAGAAATCAAAGTACACTAGATTTAAGAGGAAAAAAACACCACCACAATATCTGGTCAAGGTCCTTGTCTTTAAGCATGCAAATTATACCTCAATAAAAATTGATTGTTGCTAAATTTTATTTATTTATTTATTTATTTATTTATTTATTTATTTATTCATTTTTCTGAGATGGAGTTTCGCTCTTGTTGCCCAGGCTGGAGTGCAATGGTATGATCTCAGCTCACTGCAGTCTCTGCCTCCCAGGTTCGAGCAATTCTCCTGCCTCAGCCTCCCAAGTAGCTGGGACTACAGGCATGTGCCAACATGCCCGGCTAATTTTTGTATTTTTAGTACAGATGGGGTTTTTCCATGTTGGTCAGGCTGGTCTCAAACTCCTGACCTCAGGTGATCTGCCTGCCTCGGCCTCCCAAAGTGTTAGGATTACAGGCATGAGCCACCATGCCCGGCCTAAATTTTTAATATATATGTACACAAAGGCGGATATCATAAGAATTTGGAAGTTGTGTCATATTCAATGAACTGATGCTCAAAATGTCGTTTTTCCTTCATATATAGTGCTCTATTTATGTAAGACCTTTTTTACCCCATCCTGGTTTGGACTTACACAAATTTAACGCAAAACTCTAATATGCTTTTGTAGTTATCATTCATTTGAAGATGAAGTAATTTGTTTTGATTACATATAATTCAGTAAGTATAACTTACATGAATATCATTTTAAAGATTAACTTTCCTTACATTCATTTAATTTTCTTGTAAATTTTGAATTGTAAATAAATAGTGTTCTTTTAATCCTATAGAATAAACCTTAGAAACTAATTTTTTGAGATATTGAGAAAACACATTACTGAAAAGAATTGTATATTATAGACAGGCTTATTATCAATGCATCTCAGAACATATTTTTATGTATTTCACCAAATAACTCTGATGGTGCTTTGTTGTATTTCAAGATTACCATAACAATTAGATTTGTGTGTTTGTTACAGATTAAGTCACAGTATTCCTAAATTTAGCCTTTAGGTCAACCCTGAAAAAATACAAAAAGTTTTGTGCATATGCAAAAAATGTTATGCGAGTACTATTAATAGTAAGTAAAATTGTTATTATACAAAATTTAGCACTTCTCAACCTCCTACTGACAGTAGCCATCATGCTAAATGATTAGGTCATTTCTGTCAACAGTAGTATTTAGTTTAATGATTCCAAGATTTGCTTTACTCTTCATACTTGTCTGATGCTCAAAAGAATGCTTTATTGCATGCCTTCTTGTAAATATGCATGTTTTGTTTAAAAGGTATAATTATTTGGAGACACCCTGGCTATTGCAAAAGTGCTAGAGCAATATGATACTACTCATACATTCTGTTTCCCTTAAATCAAATGTTTTGTTTTGGATTATTTCTCTTTGAGATTCATTATCCTGCATCAACAATGGCCATGCGAGTAAATATGACTTTTTCTTGCCATATGAGATTATCTGTGATTATTTCTATCTGACACTCTTTCTTTTTAACAGGAAATTTGAAGAAAAAGTTAAAAAGCTTTCTAATAACTGATTATGCATACATTTTCCAGGTAAAACATTATTTTATTAGAAAAGTAAATGTTTTCTGATATATGTTTTGTCATATTGATACAAAGTGTAGGTATATTTCATCCATAAATAACAGTAGAGTTGAATTTAAAATGTATTTTAATTAATTTTTGTTACATAAGGAAAAACATTCTTATCACAGTATAATAAAATTAATGACATGAACAAGGTATGATGGTGATGCAGATTTATAACATCCTTAACTAGAGATCAATGCCTTAATTTAGTGCGCTCTAAAATATGTTGTGGCAAACTAAAAATGACATGACTTGATATGCTATGTTGATCAAAAAATGCATTTAACAAAAATAACACATTATGTAAAAACATATTAGACTTTACAGCTTTCTCTTCCCCTCTTGTTCTGAATAATTTTTACTCTAGCACACTTCATAATGAGGTAGTACCCTCAGGACTTGACTATGCCTTTAGATATGCAGATGCATGTTGCCAGAAAATGGAATAATTGCTTCCATTTAAGACTTTGCAAATCAAAATACTTTCCTAAATAAAGTGTTACTATAGATAAGTAACACTAAAATTGAAGTCTCTTACTCATGGCAGATTAACAAGCAGCTTTTCTAGGCAGAATAATGTTACGGAAAGAACAAAATAGAAAGAATTTCTTTTTGCTCCTTCCTTCCTAAAATTGACAACCTGTGGATAATGCATCTGTTTGGGCCTTAATTAATCAGAGGAATACATCAACTCTCTATTTGTCTATAAATCCTAGATAAGACTTTAAAGTATTTTCTTAGTAACCTTTCAAGAAGTGTCATTATTATCCTTTCAAGAAATTTCAGAAAATACCTAGAAAACTATGACTGTCTCCTCTAGTCTTTAAAATATAGATACTGTGTGATGTCAATTGACTGATGATTTAAAAAAAAAAAAAAGAAAAGAACAGAAAGTGCAGCCACTTTCAATGTGTTTTTAAAAGAACTCTTAAATGGAGAATGAAATAAGATAAAGTATGTGCATTTTTTTTGCCAGTTTTTCATATGTATGAAAGATCTATACATGTGATAGATCTGTTTAGGGTACTGGTTTAGGGTAATAAACAGTTTGGTGACACGGGCAGATTATTTATTTAACTTTTTAAGGGAATTGTCATATTCAAAATGAAAGGTAATACTGGATGATTTCTCAGGGTCTTTCCAACTGATAATTACCACTTACTGTATACTACTGTTTTATAAAGTAGCCTGAACATCCTAAAATAATATTTTACTACAGGAGGTTGAAAGTAATTTAGTTGCAGGACTAAGTCAATTAGGTTTAAATGATTATAAGGAAAATTTAATAAATATATCAAAAGTAAATTAAAAGTAGTAAATGTCATCAATATGAACATATTTCTACAAGCTTGGTGTTTTGTCTGTTGGTCCTGTTGTGATTTACTTTTGAAATTTGAATTCTGTTTTACTCCACAAAGGGTAGTGGCCTCTATTTGTATTCCTGTAGAAATTCTTTCTTCATGACAGAGTCATCAGTGATGCTGAATACTTATGACTGGCCAGACCTAACTTCTGAATTCAAGCCCTAGATTAGTAATTAGTAATTTCCGTGGTATAGGTGCATTTTGTTTTTCTAAAGGGTGGCAATTAGATAAGGAAATGAGATTGTAAAGAAGAAATTTAAGAAGAGTACATCCCACTGATGTCTTTTTTTTTTTTTTTTTGGCTCCACTTATACAAGACACAATCAATAAATGAAAACGAAAAGTTTAAAGAAACAAGCAGCTGTTTCCACAAATTAACTATATTTCCTATATCTCAACATGTGAATATCTTATACTTGCTTCCTCAAATTCTGACTTTGTCCACACAGGTAAATGACTTATAGTGCCTACAAGCATAACTGAGATATATATTACAAATCCAAAGACTAATCCACTCATATTTTATTACATGAAATTCCATTAATATTAGCAAAAATCTAAAATTCCTAGCAGAATGCCAATACAACAATAAACATAACATAAATTTTAAATTATTTATATTTGCAATTGTTTCCTATATGTTATTTAAAAATCACTTAGGACAGTAATAGAATTGGCACAGTTTCCTTTATATTCTCTTTTGTTGTTTGCTTTTTTACGTAAGGGATTTTCTTCTCTAGTTTTACCAAGGGATAATTGACAAATAAAAATGGTATGTATTTAAGGCATATAATGTGATGTTTTGATATACATATACATTGTGAAAGGGATCACAATCAAGTTACTTAACACACTGATCATCTCACATAGTTACTGTATGTGTTTGTGTGTGTGTGTGTGTGCACGCACGTGTGCATGCATGTGCACGCGGGAGAGACAGGGGGAAGGGGGCAGTAAGAAAACTGAAAGTCTCTTCAGTGCAAATTAAAGGGTAGAAAGTAGGTAAGGGAGCCTGGCGCAGTGGCTCACGCTTGTAATCCTAACATTTTGGGAGGTCGAGGTGGGTGGATCACTTGAGGTCAGGAATTCAAGACCAGCCTGGCCAACATGGTGAAACCCCGTCTCTACTAAAAAGACAAAAAAATTAGCTGGGCGTGATGGCAGTTGCCTGTAATCCCAGCTACTCGGGAGGCTGAGGCAGGAGAATCACTTGAACCTGGGAGGTGGAGGTTGCAGCGAGCCAAGATCGTGCCATTGCACTCCAGCCTAGGCAACAAGAGTGAAACTTCTCTAAAAAAATCAATAGGTAAGGGAATAAGATTGTAAAGGAGAAATTTAAGAAGAGTTTGCCCCACTGAAGTCTTTTTTTGTTTCCACTTATGTGAGACACAATCAATAAATGAAAAATAAAAATTAAAAAAAGCAACCATTTCCACAAATCAACTATACTTCCTATGTATTGTATTAATATAACTATAGTCACCATGCTGTACATTAGGTCTCCAGAACTCATCCCTCTTATAACTGAATGTTTGTACCCTTTGACCAATATTTTCCTCTCTCTCCCACCCCCAAACCCTGGTAGACCTATGAGTTAGGCTTTTTTAGGTTCCGCATATAAGTGGGATCACTCAGTACTTTTTTTAACAAACAAGGCTATCAGTAATGGAAAGGATTGATTAATCCTTGTATTTTTACTGGGTTAATTCCTTAAGGTTATCCTGTTAATTTGTTATTCACTGTAAGTGCAAGAAACCTATGTCTGTTAGCCCCAAAACAAATTAAATTATGCACAAATCCTATTTTCATCATATTTATAAATAGCCCACCAAAACTTAAAAAATTTTGCAGATTATTATGTTTGAAACAAATGAGAAATGTCTACTCTTCAAATTAGTTGTCGTCATGTCCACAGCACCTGCTTATTATGCTGTGCTATTGCTTCCAGAAGTGAGAGGAAGAAATTGAGAAAACTTCAGCTCCTTGAAATTCCTGGCACAGAGAAGACTAATACTTCCTTTTGTTCTATTTGTTATGTTAAAAATAGAGTGTCTCATGGTCCTCTTTTCCAGGATTTTAAGTTACCGTGCTACCGTAGTGATATGAGAAAACGCTTCTTCAACCTGACTTTCAAACAATGTCTCTCATTTTCCCTCACTGCTGATAAAAATTTGAGGTTTCATTATAGAAATAAAGTGGCCTTTCAGGTTGAATACATTTGAGTATATATTTCTGCACTGCCATTTCCAGAGTAGGTTACCTAGGGCAAGCAATAACCTCTCAATTTTAATTTTCTGTTTTGTAAATCTATGTTTACAGAAGTATTATGTAAAGTATTATAATACTTATTTTCAAACATTACTGTGAAGATTACATTAGATATTATTAAGAGTCCTTGGGAATATTACCACCACTGAATGTATGTTAATTTCATGTTCATAAATTTAATATTATTCTTGTTCCTATTGATAAATAATATAATTTTTCATCTTATTGATTATGCCATTTCTAAATAAGTGTTCATACATCTGATAGCTTCCAAACAGGCAACCAAACAGCATAACAAACAACAAAATAGGGATTGAGTCTCTAAATGAGAAGCTCACCCACAAAACACACAGAATAAATTCCATTAAGTGCTATAAAACCACTCATCTCTCATTATCTACCAAATTAGATAACTGATTAGAAGCAGTGAGGAAGGGCTGAAAACAGAAAGATGAGTATTCTAAAAATATGACTGGAGAATAAGAAAAATTTAAGAAAACACAAAGATCTGAGAGCATCACTAGAAAGGCAGACCCAAGAAGAGGCATATAAGGCTATAAACCACAATTTACAGCAACATACACTTTTTGGGATTAAAATAAGTCACATGAAAGTTTCAGAGACGTCACTACCTGATTACAACAGATAGTGTATGTTTGCAGGTGATGACTATAGTGAATTATTATAATTTTATGTTGTCTCAGCATCTATTTTGAATACAAGTTTAATTTTCTCGTGCCAGAAGCAGGACTCGGTCATCCTTGACATAGTTTCCAGTTCTACATCACACCCAGATGGCTCAAGCCAGTGACCGGAGATTAGAACTTAGAAGCAGCTCTCCTGTCGAGCACGCTGGGCTCCCAGCTTTTCAGCTCCTTCCTTTAAAGGGACCATTTAGACATTTGCCCATGAACTTGAAGTGATCCACATGCTATTTCTTTGTACATATTGCTAGTTGCCACGTGCTTTCTCTCTCTTCCTGATACTTTATTCCTGCATGTGACCCAGGGTGAAGGCCTTTCCTCTCAAATAATTTCACCTCTCTTGCTCAGTATCTATAAGCAAAAATCCTTTTGCTTTTTCCCTATTTTGGTGATGTATTGAAATTGTGACTTCCACCAGAAGAACCAGGGGCTGCCCCAGGCTAGGTTTTACCTAGGACATGGGTCGGTGAGGGGGAACACGAAGTTGAGCTCCCAGCATGAGAGCAATAGACAGGCAGGCATAAACTGGACACAGGTCTGACAAGACCTGCAAAAGTGTCTGCCATGATAAACAAGTTTCCTGTGAGGGGCTTGCTTTGGTGTGGATCTGACAACTAGTATTAGACTGTTAGCCAGGTAAAAGAAGTATTCTGTGAAAGTTGTACGGTAAACATCCTTGTCTAGCCTCCCTTTCGTTTCCTGTTGAGGCGGGGTTGCTAGCCGCTCTGGGACTGAAACCCCAGTTTAGCGAAGGCTCCCAAAACAATGACAAATTTCATGGTAAAGATTATGGAGCACCTTTAAGCTAGAGGAATTTGTTCTTTATGAAGTAGAGAGACATTATAAATTCTAGGTCAGGTAATATGACAAAAAGCCAGTAAGGTTAAATTCTTATAGAACAGTGACTAGGACCAGAAACTGGTGTGGTAGAAAAGAAAAAAGTGATAGATATGAAAAAACAGTTACACATGATGAACAAATCTGATTTAGGTAACAAAGAAAGTTGATATTTTATTATGTTACAGATTGGACATTTGGAAACAGTAATATACAGAAACCGGAAATGGGAGAAGAGCTAGTTTGGAGAAGATGGTAAGTTTGATTTGGATTGGAGAGATCATTAGATAAATTTCAAGTGGAAATGTCTGTCAGCTAGATCCTGGAAAATCGTGGGTAAATTAATTCACCTATGAATTTCCCTCAGTACTTTATGATACAAGATAATAAACACTGGAAGGAGATATACTCAAATGCTATTTTTCTTTCACATTTTCCCTTGATTAAGTGTCATTTTTAAATTGAGGTGATTAACCAGATAAACAGTGTAGGTAGCTAATTAAATTTGTTTGGTTCAAATTTAGTAATAATTGGAAGTGAATAAGCTATGATTAGATTTATTATTTCATGATTTTCACCAAAATTTTTATTCTTTACAGGGACCGTGATTAAGATGGGCTGTGTGTGTGTGTGTGTGTGTGTGTATGAAATATACATTTATTATATAAAATATATATTTATTATAAATATAATATTGGTGACACTCTAAGGGTGCTTCTCTAGGTAACTTTTTTGACATTAAAGTATTAAGAAAATAATTTAGGCTGGACATGGTGGGTCACACCGGTAATCTCAGCACTTTGGGAGGCTGAGAGATGAGTGGATCACTTGAGCCCAGGAGTTCAAGACCGGACTGGCGAACACGGTAGTAAAACCCTGTCTCTACAAAAATACAGAAAATCAGCTGGGCATAGTGGCCAATCCCTGTGGTCCCAGCTACTTGGGAGGCTGAGGCAGGACAATTGCTTGAACCTGGGAGGCGGAGGTTGCAGTGAGCCGAGATCGTGCCACTGCACTCCAGCCTGGTGACAGAGCAAGACTCTGTCTCAAAATAATAATAATAATGATGATAATTTTTAGTTTGAATATCTTGTGGATGTATGGATGTTATAAATTGTTGTATGTTATGTTTAGCTATACAAACTGGATAACAATTTACATACTCTAAATTCTCACACGCAAAAATCATCAATTTACAGTAGTAAGTCCTGTAAGTTGAAAATAGCTAGGCAGTGAACGTGATCATAAATGTGGCTTGGAGTAGATAAGTCATCTTTAAATTTCATAAAATATTCCAGCAGGGCCTGAAATAATTTAAAAACGTGTTTGCAGGTGAACAATCAGAGAAAATCCATTTTAGAAAGGGAGAAAATAGTTCCTGAATTTTTAAAAATACATATTCTAAAATTAAAGTTGATTTTCTAATAAAAAGTTAATGTATCTTAAAAGAATTGCATTTGATGTCTAGTAACAACAATCTCAAAAAAATAGGAATGTAAAATATATTAACTTACTTTTTCCTCATGAAACATAAAAAAGTCCAGCATAGGCATTTCAGGTTTGGTATAACAGCTCCTTGTTTACCATGGACAAATGTCCTACTGTGTTTATGCTTCAGTCTCCTTAGCTTGGGTTTCTGTTCTCAAAATTGCCTTGATATTTCTTTACTCTAATCAGGAAAGCAAAAAATAATCACGGGAAGGGTAAAATATATATATATATATATATATATGAACTCTCCACCCCCTTTCTAAGGAGCGTTTCCAAGAATCCTATACAATGTCTGTTTTTAAAGTACGTTGGCAAGTTTTTTTTTTAATTTTAATATGGCCAAATCAATCTGTAAGGCAGGCTAGAAACACTTTTTGAAAGTTGTTTACACTGCTACCTGAATACAATTAGAGTTCTGCTACTAAGGAAGAAAATGAGAATTTGTTTTGGGTAGGGAACTAGGTATCTTCGCCAGGAGTTTTTAGAAAATCATGATGAATCCATTGATAAATGAAAAATATGTGGGAATATATGTAAATTAGCTGTGACAGAAAGGAATAGAAAAAGACCATGAATGGACACATATGATTAGTCTGACATTTGCCTTTACTCATTAGTCAATGCACTGTTTTCAATTAGGGGGATGGTATAATGGTATTCTGATACCGTAGTTGGCTTAATCTGCTCTCCTTTACAGATACTACAGCTAATGTAGAAACTGTAATCATTCATCAAGTGATTTTTTTGGTAGTTGTTGGTAAGTAACTGAAGATTAATAAATAGTTCTGGGAGAAGGCTATTGAGTGGTTGGAAAGTTTATCATGGAACTTTCTATTTCACACAGCTGATGTCTTGAAGCATCTTACCTTGAACATTCAGGTGAAATATGAGATCCTGATCATATCATTTGTTTAAGTGGTTCTATTTTCTTATAACTTGCAAAGGTTGCTTACTACTCCCAGTATGTGAGCCTCAAGGCATTAAAAAAAAATAGTGTGAGAGAGAAAGAGAGACCAGGCATCAGGCAGTATGCATGTGCCTTCCCCTGCAAGACTGGCTGCTGAAGGACACAGGGCTATGGGATCTCTTTTATTCTTAATGTTACTTATTTATGAAATATTTGCATTTTATTGTAAGGTTTCCCTAATATATCTAATTTTATTGAGCTTTTGATAATCTATTTTTTCTAGGTCAATTTAATATCTGCTTACTTATTCTTTTTTAATTCTTTTTTGTATTTGTTATCTGTAATATTTTAACTGTGCATTGTGGGTTTAAAATTATGTAGAATAAATTAGGGTATTCCCAGCTAAACACAAACAAAGCCACTTCATTACCACTACACCTACACTACAAGAAAAGTTAAAGGGAATTCTTCAGTTTCAAATAAAAGGACACTAAACGGTAACTGAAAGCCATATGATCATATAAAGATCTCTGTTAAATGTAAATTCATTGGCAAATTAAGAATCAGTATTATTGTAATCTTAGTTTATAACTGCACTTTTTATTTTTCTGTAAGATCTATACCTTTACTTCTTTTCCAATTGACATTTTTGTTATTTACATCACAGCTTACTTAATTTATTGCAGCTATAGTTATTCATACTATAGTAAAAAGTGATTTATGAATTACAATTACAGTATTAGATTATTCTAAATTTAACCATATATTTACATTTGCCAGTGATTTTTTTAATAGTTTATATGCTCATTGTGTTAATTAGCATCCATTTATTTCAACTTGAAGAACTCGCTTATAATTTTTTATAAGAAAGTTCAGTTGTAATGAACTCTCACGTTTTGCTTATCTGGGAAAGCATTTTTCTCTCCTTTATTTCTGAAGGACAGCTTTGCCAGATAAAATATTTTTGGTTGGGTACTTTCTTCTTTCAGCACTCTTAGTATATCATCCCACTGTCTTCTGTCATTCAAGGTTTCTACTGGGAAATCTTCCAATAGTCCTACGGATGTTCTCTTGTGATTTCAAAATTCTCTTTGTCATTGACTTTTGATTACTTAGTTATAATATGTTTTGATAAAGACTTCATGTTCAATTTATTGGTAGTTCTTTGGACTTTGTAACTCTCGATGTTCATTTTCCTCCTCAGATTTGGGAAGTTTTCTTACATTATTTCTTTAAATAGCATTAAGTGCCTTTCTGTCTCTTTGCTCCTTCTTGACTCTCATAATGCATAAATTAATTCATTTGATGGTGTCCTATATATTTTTTTTTTGAGACAGGGTCTCTGTTGCTCAGTGAATAGTGTGATTACAGCTCATTGCAGCCTCTAATGCCTAGGCTCAAGCAATTCTTCCACCTCAGACTCCCAAGTAGCTGGGACTATGGCAAGCATCAACTTACTTGGTTAAATTTTTTTACCTTTTTAAGTTTTTTGTAGAGATGGGGTATCACTATATTGCCCAGCCTGGTCTTAAACTCCTGGCCTCAAACAATCCTTTCATGTTGGCCTCCCAAAGCCTTGGGATTATAGGTGTGAGCCACCATGGCAGTGTGGTGTTTCATTTGTCTTACAGGCTTTCCTTTTTCTCTTTATTCCTTTTGTTGTTTGTTTTTTTTGCCCCCTAACTACATAATTACAAATGATTAATTTTCATGTTTGATGGTTCTTTCTTCTGCTTAACCGAATCTGCTGTTGAATCTCTCTATTGAATTTTTTTTTCTGCCATTGTATTCTTCAGCTTTAATATTTCTATTTTGTTGTTTTCTATGGTTTCTATATCTTTGTCAATCTTTTCATTTTTTTCCATGTACTGTTTTCTTAATTTTGTTTAGCTATTTATCTGAGTTCTCTTTTAGTTCACTGAGTTTCTTTAAGACAATTATTTTAAGCTTATCTTTTCATTTATATGTCTTCATTTTTGAGGGGTCATCCACTGGAGCTTTATTTTGTTCCCTTGGTGGTTTTATGTTTGGGAGAAAATTGCTTACCCTAATTAACCCAACTAGAGACTGTGGGGGTCTTTCATGCAATTGCTGGATATCCTCACTCTGCTCCTCTGGTTCCCTCTTGGTGGGCAAGTCTTAAGATTATGTGCCTTTGCTTGATCTTGAAAAACTAGTTCAGATTCTGGGCATCTCCCTTTTATTTTCTTCTGGGGCAATTTTCTTAATTGTTCATGGTTGTTCACCTTCTTACAATTCAGCAGAATGGAGACAGTTGCTGATATCCATGTTCTGTCTGTGGAGGAGCACACATGCTTTCTGTAGGGGAGAAACTGTACTACAAAATTGTTTGTAATAAGTCTAATGTTAAAAACAAAGCAATACTTCAGTAGGCTAGTATGCAATTGCCCTTAAAAATTATTTAATTAATTTATTTTTTTTCCTTTTTTAAAATTTTACTTTAAGTTTGGAATACATGTGCAGAATGTAGGTTTGTTACATAGGTATATATGTGCCATGGTGGTTTGCTCCACCCATCAACCCATCATTTAGCTTTTAAGGCCTGCATGCATTAGTTATTTGTCCTAATGCTCTCCCTCACCTTGCCTCCCAGCCCCCAAGAGGCCCCAGTGTGTGATGTTCCTCTCCCTGTGTCCATCTGTTCTCATTGTTCAACTCCCAATTATGAGTGAGTACATGCAGTGTTTGGTTTTCTGTTCCTGTGTTAATTTGCTGAGAATGATGTCTTCCAGCTTCATCCATATCCCTCCAAAGGACATGAACTCATTCTTTTTTATGACTGCATAATATTCCATGACGTATATGTGCCATGTTTTCTTTATCCAGTCTATCATTGAAGGGCATTTGGGTTGGTTCCAAGTGTTCATGCTAAAAACTCTCAATAAACTAGGTATTGAGGTAACATATCTCAAAATAATAAGACCTATTTATGAAAAACCTATAGCCAGTATCATACTACATAGGCAAAAGCTGGAAGTATTCCCTTTGAAAACCAGCACAAGACAAGGATGCCCTCACTCACCACTCCTATTCAAAATAGTATTGGAAGTTCTGGCCAGGGCAATCAGGCAAAAGAAAGAAATAAAGAGTATTCAGATAGGAAGAGAAGAAGTAAAATGTTCTCTGTTTGCAGATAACAGGATTTTATATTTAGAAAGCCCCATTGTCTCAGCCCAAAACCTCCTTAAGCTGATAAGCAACTTCAGGAAAGTCTCAGGATACAAAATCAATGTGCAAAAATCACAAGCATTTCTATACACCAACAATAGACAAGCGGAGAGCCAAATCAAGAGTTAATTCTCATTCACAATTGCTGCAAAGAAAATAAAATGCCTAGGAATACCACCTACAAGGGACGTGAAGTACTTCTTCAAGGAAAACTACAAACCACTGCTCACGGAAATTAGAGCAGACACAAACAAATGGAAAGACATTCCATGCTTATGGATAGAAAGAATCAATATTGTGAAAATGGCCATACTGCCCAAAATAATTTGTAGATTCAATGCTATTCCCACCAAGCTACCATTGACTTCCTTCACAGAATTGGAAAAAACTACTTTAAATTTCATACGGAACCAAAAAAGAGCCCATATAGCCAAGACAGTTCTAAGCAAGAAGGACAAACCTGGAGGCATCACGCTACTGACTTCAAACTGTACTACAAAGCTACAGTAACAAAAATATCATTGTACTGGTACCAAAACAGATATATAGACCAATGGAGCAGAACAAAGTCCTCAAAAATAACACCATACATCTACAGCCATCTGATCCTTGACAAACCTGACAAAAACAAGCAATGGGGAAAGGATTCCTTATTTAATAAATGGTGCTGGCAAAACTGGCTAGCCACATGTAGAAAACAGAAACTGGACCCCTTCCTTACACCATATACAAAAATTAACTCATGATGTATTATAGACTTAAATGTAAAACCCAAAACCATTAAAACCCTAGAAGAAAACCTAGGCAATAACATTCAGGATATAGGTATGGGCAAAGACTTTATGACTAAAACAACAAAAGCAATTGCAACAAAAACCAATATTGACAAATGGGATCTACTCAAACTAAAGAGCTTCTGCACAGCAAAAGAAACTATCAGAGTGAACAGGCAACCTACAGAATGGGAGAAAATTTTTGCAATCTACCCATCTGACAAAAGTCTAACGTCCAGAATCTACAAGGAACTTAAACAAATTTACAAGGAAAAAACAACCCCATCAAAAAGTGGGCAAAGGATATGAACAGACATTTCTCAAAAGAAAACATTTATGCAGCCAACAAACATGAAAAAAAGTTCATCATCACTGGTCATTAGAGAAATCCAAATCAAAACCACAATGAAATACCATCTCATGCCAGTTAGAATGGCAATTATTAAAAAGTCAGGAAACAACAGATGCTGCGGAGGCTGTGGAGAAATAGGAACACTTTCACACTGTTTGTGGGAGTGTAAATTATTTCAACCATTGTGGAAGACAGTGTGGCGATTCCTCAAGGATCTAGAACCAGAAATACCATTTTACCCATTACTGGGTATATACCCAAAGGATTATAAATCATTCTACTATAAAGACACACGCACATGTGTTTATTGCAGCACTATTTGTTTATTATTAATTAGATTTTAGAAATAAGCTTGTCTTTGAAAAACATTTTGTAATTATACCTATATGTATTGTGATGATCTAAACTCTTTTGTGAAAATGTATCTAAATTTTGGTTGCATTTTGTTCAAAATCAGTAGAAAATTATGAGTAAAAATATTTAGCACATTGGATAAAAGGCTTCAGCTTTCGAAGTATATCAGTCAAGGTACAATTAGAAAAGTAAAATCTGTGGAAGAGTGTTTGTGTATTTCTGTGTTGTGTGTATGTATGTTTGTATGTATGTGGATACAGATTTGTTACCAATAATTGGCTTGCACAATTCTGTGAGCTGGTTAAGCAGTCTCTGTAAGGCTATTGTCTAAACCAGTTTGTAGTCCACACCAGGTACAGAAAGAACAATGTCTGAATAAAGAATACTATGTTGTGCATTACAATATTTCTAAGAAAAAGGGCCATTGCAGTCACTGGGAACTTCAGTTAAGGTGCGATTATAAAGGGCTTTGAATGCACTGTTTAAGAACTCACAATATATTGTGTGCAAATAAGAGCCACCTGTGGTTCTGAATAGGAAAGAATGATCAAAGGTGTGTCTTGGGAGGAAGCTTTGGCCTTTAGAATCTGAACAATTGGAAGGAGGTAGAGAAATTAGAGGTAAAAACAGGGCGTGGTGGCTCATGCCTGTAATCCCAGCACTTTGGGAGTCCGAGGCAGGCGGATCATGAGGTCAGGAGATTGAGACCATCTTGGATAACACGGTGAAACCCCGTCTCTCTAAAAATCAAAAAATTAGCCAGGCGTGGTGGCAGGTGCCTGTAGTACCAGCTACTTGGGAGGCTGAGGCAGGAGAATGCATGAACCCAGGAGGCGGAGCTTGCAGTGAACCAAGATTGCGCCACTGCACTCCAGCCTGGGCAACAGAGCAAGATTACATATAAAAAAAAAAATTGGAGGTAAAAATTTGAAAAGTACGTAAGTTAGACAAGAGTTAAAAAAGACCTTAAGTTAAAAAAAAATCAAATAGGAGAAAGCAGAAAAGTGAATCATTTTGAAGAACTAACTTAACTTGCTGACATGCATGAGAAAAATAAAAAATAATTCTGAGATTTCAAAATTTGATAAATTAGAGCACATGGTGACTTTAATGGGTAAGGGATTCAGAAACAGGTAGGAAAGATAAATTATTACATTTTTGGTATATTGAATTTGAGCTTTTGCTGGGACACCTAAGCAAATGGCAGAATTATATGTGTGAGTCTATTAATATAGAAAAAATGAATGGAAACAGAAACACAAAAAATATGTACTTAAATCCATGAAAATTGTTTTGTGGTTTCCTGTGAAGAGAATAAGTGATCAAGAAGTTAAAAACAGTACCAAGGAAGTTTCAATGTTCAATCTGTGTTTATATTGTTAAATTTTTCAAAACAGACATATATTAAATAATTACATATTGTACATATTAGTGGTATACATTATATTGTATTCATACACAGACACTGAAGAATGCTCAACCAAATTTTGAAAAAAATTAGAAACCTCTGGTGTAAAGTAAAAAGAGAGCTTGTTTGCAAACAGAACCTTCAAAATGCCCAAACTTAAATTTGACCAAAAGAAATCAGCTATGGAAATGAGGTAAACCTGGTGACAGGTCATTGCAGAATCAGGAACATCCAGAGTCATAGAATCCAGAATAGAAAATAATTTTAAGGAGAGAAAGAATATTTTAATTCAGAGCTCTAGAGAAGATAAGTAGATGCATGGTAGTAGAGTACCACGGACAGAACCCAGTGAGATTGTTGCAAGGGGAAAAAAAATGTGGGCAGAAATAGTAAATGCTATAATTTTGAATATCACTTTGAAATATTTTGATGGTGTAGGAACGAATAAATACTGAATATGCCCAATAGTAAAGCAATATTATATAGAGGCCTTTCTTCATTTTCTGTCACTTTAATAATGAAAATCTTGATTTTTGTAATTTTTTTACAGCATTAGAATAATCATTTAGGTTCTGTTTGCAAACAAGCTTTCTTTTTACTCCATACCAGAGGTTTCCAGTATTTTTTAAGTCTGGTTGAGCATTTTGCAGTGAATACAATATAATGTAGATCACTAATATTTACAATATATAATTATTTAATATATGTCTGTTTTGAAAAATTTGACGATATAAACAGATGGAACATTGAAAATTTCTTGGTATTGTTTTTAACTTCTCTGTCAATAATTTAAGAAAACTTGATTTTTACAATATTTTTTACAGCATTAGAATAATCACTTAGAGGAGAAGGCAGATCAAAAATTAGATAATTACCTAGAAAACCCCGTTAGTTATACTCAAAAGCTCCTTGATCTGATAAACTACTTCAGTGAAGTTTTAGAATACAAAATCAATGTACAAAAATCAGTAGCATTCCTATATGTCAAAAACATCTAAGCTGTGAGCCAAATCAAGAATGCAATCAAATTCACAATAGCCATGAAAAGTATAAAATACCTAGGAATACAACAAACCAGGCAGGTGAAAGATCTCTACAATGAGAAATACAAAATATTGTTCAAAGAAATGAGAGATGACACAAATGGGAAAACATTCAATGCTCATGGATAGGAAGAATCAACATTGGGAAAACGGCCATTCTGCTCAAAGCAACTTACGAATTCAATGCTATTCCTATCAAACTACCAATGACATTCTTCACAGAATTCGAAAAAAATTATTTTAAAATTCATATGGAACAACAACAACAAAAAGAGCCCAAATAGCCAAGACAATCCTAAGCAAAAAGAACAAAACTGGAGGCATAACTTTACCTGACTTCAAACTGTACTTCAGGACTACAGTAACCAAAACAGCATGACACTGGTGCAAAAATAGACACATAGATCAATAGAACACAATGGAGAACCCAGAAATGATGCTACACACCTGCAACCATCAGATCTTCAACAAAGTTGATAAAAACAAGCAATAGGGAAAAAATTGTCTATTCAAAAAATGGTGCTGGAATAACTGGCTATTCATATGCAGAAGACTGAAACTGGACCGCTTTATTACACTATATACAAACAAAATTAACTTAAGATGGATTAAAAACTTAAATGTAAACCCTAAATCTATCCCTGGAAAAACCCTGGACCATAACCTAGGAAATACCATCTGGACATAGGACCTGGCAAAGATTTCATGATGAAGATGCCAAAATAAATTGCAACAAAGCAAAAATTGACAAATGAGACCTAATTAAACTAAAGAGCTTCTGCACAGAAAAAGAAGTTATCAACAGAATGATCTAGGGGTGTCCAATCTTTTTGCTTCCCTGGGCCACATTACAATAAGAATTGTCTTGTTTCACATAAAATACACTAACACTAAGGATAGCTGATGGGCTTAAAAAAATTGTTTACAAATCTTTTAATGTTTTAGAATGTTTATGCATTTGTTTTGGACTGCATTCAAAGCCATCCTGGGCCTCATGAGGCCTGTGGGCTATGGGTCGGAAAAGTTTGGAAAAAACAGACAATCTATAAGACAGGAGAATATATTTGCAAACTATGTTTCTGATCAAAGTCTAACATCCTGACTCTATAAGGAACTTAAATCAACAAGCAAAAGACAAACAACCTCACTAAAAAGTGAGTAAAGGACATAAACAGATACTTTTCTAAAGAAGACAAACATGAGGCCAACAAACATGGAAAAATGCTCAACATCACTAAGCATTAGATAAATGCAAACCAAAACCACGATAAGACACCATCTCACACCAGCCAGAATGGCTCTCTTGGCTGGCCACAGTGGCTCATGCCTGTAATCCCAGCACTTTGGGAGGCTGACGCAGGCAGATCACGAGGTCAGGAGATTGAGACCATCCTGGCAAACATAGTGAAATCCTGTCTCCATTAAAAAAAAAAAAAAAAAAAAAATTAGCCAGGCATGGTGGCACATGCCTGTAATCCTAGCTACCCAGAAGGCTGAGCAGGAGAATTGCTTGAGCCCGGGAGGCAGAGGTTGCAGTGAGCCGAGATTGTGCCACTGCACTCCAGCCTGGGTGACAGAGTGAGACTCCATCTCAAAAACAAAAAACAAAACAAAAAAAAAACAGGCTATCTTTAAAAGGTTAAAAATTAGCAGATGCTGATGAGTTTGCATGGAAAAGGGCATGCTTATACACTGCTGGCGGAAATGTAAATTAATCCAGCCATTGTGGAAAGCAGTTTGGCGATTTCTCAAATAACTCAAAGCAGAATTACCACTCATCCCAGCAATCCCATTATTAGGTATATACCCAAAGGAATACAAATCGTTCTACCATGAAGACACATGCACATGTATATCTATTGCAGCACTATTCGCAACTGCAAAGGCATGTAATCAACCTAAATGCCTGTCAAGGGTAGGCTGGATAAAGCAAATGTGGTACATATACACCATGGAATACTATGCAGCCATAAAAAGGAATGAGTTCACATTGTTTACAATAACATGGATGGAGCTGGAGGCCATTATCCTAAACAAACTAACACAGCAACAGAAAACCAAATACCATATGTTCTTACTGATAAGTGGGAGCTAAACACTGAGAACATATGGACACAAAGAAGGGAACAACAGACACCAGGGCCTACTTGTGGATGGAGAGAAAGAGGATGATGAGGATCAAAAAACTACCTGTAGGGTACCATGCTTACCACTTGAGTGATGAAATAGTCCGTACACCAAACCCCCATGACATGCAATTTAACTATATAACAAATCTGCACATGTACCCTTTTTTAGTTAAATTAAGTTTTAACTTTAAAATCTTATTTTTAAGATAAAAATCAAATATTGAAAGTTAAATAATCATCTCTTTCTTCTTTATCCATCTTTTTTGTATCCTGTATTTGTTTCCTGTTGCTGCTATAACAAGTTGCAGCAAATGGCATGGCTTAGAATAAAACCAGTTTATCCTCTTACAATTCCGGAGTTGAGAAGCCTGAAGCAGTTCTCACAAGGTTAAAATCAAGGTGTTGGCAAGACTGCCTTTTCCGGGCTCTAGACAGGGAGTGCATGTGTTCATGGACATAACTCTTGACCTCTGCTTCCATCCTTACATTTCCTTCTCTGACCCTGACTCTCCTGTGTGCCACTTTAAAAAACCATTTTGGTTATATTCTTCCCACCTGGACAATCTAGAATAACCTTTCTGTGTCAAAATTCTTCATTAGATCTGCCGAATCCCTTTTGGTATGTAAAGTAACATATTCACACGTTTGGGAAATTGGTATGTGGACATCTTTCAGAAGGGCTCATTATTCTGCCTACCACATATTCCAACAAAATCTTTCTACGTAGCTTTGAAATCCAGTGCTTGGACACAAATTTTAAAAAATCTAAGTTTATTTACATAATATTGCAAAATGTTTATCTTCAACAAGATTTTAGGAACCACATTGATGAATGCTTCAAACTGAAAAGAGATGATATACTAGATTTTTAAATTTATAGTCAGTGAGCTAGTTAACACTGAGCTATTACCCGTCATTCTGTGAAAGCCATGGAATAGTTCCCAGAGTCAAGCTCTTACTCATCAAGGGAAAACAATCACACATAATATACTCCAACGAAGTGGAGCTAAGAAAAACAGATAATACTACTATTCTAATGACTTTAATTTTCATAGGCTTACATCAGTTAACTTTAATATTTCATTAAGGGAGTTGTTTTGCTTTATACAACTTTGAAAGGGAAGAGTTCCTCAATGTGGTTTTTGTTTGTAACATCATAAATGCTACACAGGAATTCTCGTTTGTATTCAGTTGGCGTTAAGGCATTTCACACTGTGCTTGCTTGGAAGTATTCCATACACATGATGAAATTATTGATTCAGTTTAACTGATGACTTATCCATATAGTCATCAGCAATATCAGTGTCTCATTCTTATACATCTTTTTATCCAGATAACATAGCACACATGGCAATATTGATTAATATTCCTTTACACATGACCCCAAATATTCCTCCAAAAATATAAATATATGAAATAACTTATTTTGACAAAAATACTGAAATACAGAAGATTAATCAGAATCCACTGATTTTCAATCAGTTTTATAATATCTCAAGCAAGATTCCTCACTTTGTTTTCCTTGTATATTCATGAGGGTAGAGTAAGGATGATGAACTGTTGAGAGCTTTTGCCTCTTTGCTGATCTTAATCTCAAATGGCCCACATCTGCATGTATTGTGCTTTCAGTATGTGTAGGAACATAGAATAATAAGAAGAAAAGGAAAAAAATAACAGCAGGAAAATCTTTTTAAAAGAGATATTTTACCTCCACTTAAATATAAATTTGCCCACACACAGTTTAGCTTCAAATTTTAATGTCCTCTGTTCAATTTCAAAGTCAGAAATACTGAATTTTTCTCCTTCATTCCTGAGGCCTGTTGTGAAGGTTAAAGAACTATCATTAATAGGAAATAGAGTTGAATGTTTATTAATGCTAGACTTCAAAATAACCACTGATACCATAGTACACAGCAGGTCTCAAGCAAACTCCACTAACTCATAGTTCTCATTTACACTCCCAGGTGGACCATTGGAAAATTAGAAAAAGATATTTGGAGCCTTTTGACAAGTCAGCAGGTAGAAAAACAGTTAAAAACTGCCAGCTTTACCAATACTGTCTAGGCATGCAACATGAAAATAATTCTATCCCACTACTGCACTTGTGGAAAATTTCAAAATATTTCAGGAAAAAAATAAGCCCAGGTAATTACTGTAGAGTTCTACTCACTATTCTGGAAGAACACAGAATGCTACTTATCTTGTCTACTTTATCCCCATTGGTCCATCATTCATGATGTGACTGACTAATGACTTATTGAGCACTGGTGGGAGACAATTTTTACAGCTTTAATTGGGACATATTTGACACATAAGCAGCAAATGTAATGGAATGCTACTGATGACACTAGCGATGGAAATTGTGCTGAGTTCCAAAGTCTTCTACCAGGTCATTCACTGGGAAAGCTGTGAGTTAGTTAAATTATCTATCAATCCACACTTAATAGTGGATTGTTTTTATTCAACATTTGCACAAAGCATTGATATGCTGCTGATGAATGAGACTGATGGTAATTATAATGACTACTTGATTTTTCTTCTGCCTGCCGTTCACCTATCTTAACTGCCGAGGATGCAATAAATTATAAGTACTGTTAAAACTTCTAGTAAGAAAAATGTGGCTTTCTCACTGGGAAAGCACTCTTTATCTGCAGTTCACTTAGAGTGTATATCTGTTGTCTTTATTCTTTGTTACTTTTTTTTTGAGGGAGGATTTTATTTTTAGGTATGCATGTATACAAGTATACAGACTTCATGGGAAATTATATTGCATCCTACATTTTCTATAAGAATATAAAATTTCAGATACTATATCATCCAAAATTTTTGGTCTTTTGCCAAAAAATCTGGGGACAAGTGGCTTACATTCCTGTCTTCTGGAACTTTCTTTTGTCCACAATTTCATTGTCTTTTCTCTAAGCACCAGGAAATACACCAGAGATTATAGAAAAAAAGCAATGAATAGTGAAGCTCCTGCACACCTTTAAAACCTTGGATATGCATTATTTTCACTCTTACTTTACCTTTACTTTCTCAAACCTTTAGCTAAAGACTGTGACTCTGTGACCCCAGTTACACAGAATGGAGAGTTTTGCTGTCAAAGAATCAGGTAAATTATGATAATTTGTATTGCTACCTTACAAAAAATTTTTTAATCAAACCATCTCATTTAGAATTTATTTTTGACAGTTTTATTACTAATCATTGCTAGGCCCAATTTGTGATCAATCACTATTAAGCATATATAGTATTTATCTACCTGTGAAATTATACCTTTGTTGAAATGGGCAAATATTTTATTTGCCAATCTCTATATAGTAGCTAGGAATCACTTGGTAAAGTATAATTTTACCGTGACTAATTTAAGAATGTACACATTATCTTATGCATTTATCTTTGACCATAAAGAGTACTATTTATATAATTGTTATAGAAAGCTAATTCATAATTTGATATGTTCTAAAATATTGGTGATATGATTGAAGGTACTTTATTTTATTTATTGCATAACTTTCCATTCTTAGAAGTTCCTTATCATACTTTTGGAATTCCTCTGTTTCGTGGTATTTTTTTTTAACCAAGTCATGTTACTCAATACTGTAGACTGTATTTTCCAAAGATGACCACACAAATATACATCCAATCTTATAGGTTCTTCTTACATTATGATAGTGACACATTTCTGTCAAAAGGTGAGGGAATGCCCTATATTCTACTTGAAACTAAACAGGGCATAGTAACTGCTTTACCCAGTAAAATGTGGCAGAAGTAATTTTGCATTATTTATAATGCTAAAAGATAATAAAACATTACAAATGGCAATGCAGCTTCTGCCTTTTTCTCTTTCTCTAAGTATACTTGGCATGAACCCAATCAACATGTTGTAAGAATCACAAGCTACGTGTTGATTCCTTGTGTGTCTCATCAGCCACCAAATTTCTAAGTGAACAAGTCTTCAAACAATTCCCATCCTGAGCCTTCAAGACTCCCAAATGAGGTTCAAGCATACTTTGTAGATATTGAGAGTTCAGTTCCAGGTCACTTCAAAGTAATAAATATTGCAGTAAAGCAAGTCACACAAAATTTTTGGTTCACCACTGCGTATAAAAATATTGTTTACACTATACCATAGTCTACAATGTGTGCAACTGAATTACGTCTAAAAAATGTACATACCTTGATTTAAAAATACTTTCTTGCTCAAACATACTTATGATCATCTGAGCCTTTAGAGAGGCATAAACATTTTCTTGGTAGAAGGTCTTGCCTTGATGTTGATGGCTGTTGACTGATCAGAGTGTTGGCTGCTGTGTATTGGAATGGCTGTAGCAATATCTTTAAGACAACAATGGAATTTGTCACATTTATTGACTCTTCTTTTCCTGAAAGATTTCTCCATAGCATTTGCTGCTGTTTGGTAGCATTTGCCCATATTAGAACTTATTTCCAAAATGGAGTCAATTCTTTCAAACCCTGCTGGCAGCTTTATCAACTAAGTTTTTATGTAATAATCTAAATCCTTTGTTGTCATTTCAACAATATTCACAACATTTTCATCAGGAGCAGATTTCATTTTAAGAAACCACTTTATTTACTTATTATTTAAGAGAAAGTCCTCATCCATTCAAGTTTTATCATGAGATTAGACCAATTCAGTCGCATCTTCAGGCTCCACTTCTAATCCTGGTTCTCTTGCTATTTCTGCCATGTCTGCCATTACTTTGTCCACTGAAGTCTTGAACACCTCAAAGTCATCCATGAAGGCTAGAATAAACTTCTTCTGAACTCCTGTAAATGTTGATCTTTTGACGCCTTCCCATGAATCACAAATGGCATCTACAACGGAGAATCCTTTCCAGAAAGTTTTCAATTTAGTTTGCCCAGACATATCAGGTAAATCCCTAATTATGGAAGCTATAAACTTATGAAATATATTTCTTAAATAATAAGGCTTAAAAGTCAAAATGACTTCTTGATCCATGGGCTTCAGAATGCATGCTGTTTCAGCAGGCATGAAAACAGCATTAAGCTTCTTGTATGTGTTGCGGGAAGTCAGGGACCCCGAACGGAGGGACCAGCTGGAGCCGAGGCAGAAGAACATAAATTGTGAAGATTTCATGGACATTTATCAGTTCCCCAAATTAATACTTTTATAATTTCTTTTTTTTTTTTTTTTTTTTTTTTTTTTTTTGAGACAGAGTCTCGCTCTGTTGCCCGGGCTGGAGTGCAGTGGCGCAATCTCGGCTCACTGCAAGCTCCGCCTCCCGGGTTCACGCCATTCTCCTGCCTCAGCCTCCGAGTAGCTGGGACTACAGGCGCCCGCCACCGCGCCCGGCTAATTTTTTGTATATTTTAGTAGAGACGGGGTTTCACCGTGGTCTCGATCTCCTGACCTCGTGATCCGCCCGCCTCGGCCTCCCAAAGTGCTGGGATTACAAGCGTGAGCCACCGCGCCCGGCCAACTTTTATAATTTCTTATGCTGTCTTTACTGTGATCTCTGAACATAAATTGTGAAGATTTCGTGGACATTTATCACTTCCCCAATCAGTACTCTTACAATTTCTTATGCCTGTCTTTACTTTAATCTCTTAATCCTGTTATCTTCATAAGCTGAGGATGTACGTCACCTCAGGACCACTATTGTACAAATGGATTGTAAAACGTGTGTTTGAACAATTTGAAATCAGTGCACCCTGAAAAGAACAGAATAACAGCAATTTTCAGGGAACAAAGGAAGATAACCATAAGGTCTGACTGCCTGTGGGGTCAGGCAGAATACAGACATGTTTTTCTTCTTGCAGAAAGCCTATAGAAGGATGTGTGAGTTGGAGAAATATCACTGAATTATTTTCCTAGCAAGGAACAAATCTGGAGAAGGTATGCATTCCTGGGGGTAGGTCTATAGATGGCTGCCCTGGGAGTGTCTGTCTTATGTGGTTAAGGACTGAAATATGCCCTGGTCTCCTGCAGTACCCTCAGGCTTACTAGGATTGGGAAATTCCAGCCTGGTAAATTCTAGTCAGACCAGTTGTCTGCTCTTGAACCCTGTTTCCTGTTAAGATGTTTATCAAGACAATGCATGCACAGTGGGACATAGACCCTCATCAGTAATTCTAATTTTGCCTTCACCTTGTGATCTTTATGGCCCTTTGAAGCATGTGATCCTTGTGACCTAATCCCTGTTCATACACCCCCTCCCCTTTTAAAATCCCTAATAAAAACTTGCTGGTTTTGCAGCTCGAGGTCGCCATCATGGTCCTACCAGTATGTGATGACACCCCCAGAGGCCCAGCTGTAAAATTTCTCTCTTCGTACTCTTTCTCTTTATTCCTCAGACCAGCCAACACTTAGGGAAAATAGAAAGAACCTATGCTGAAATATTGGGGGCTGGTTCCCCCAATAGTATGTCTCCATCAGAGATTTTAGATGATGACGTGTATTGTCAATGGGCAGTAATATTTTAAAAGGTGTCTTTTTTTCCTGAGCAGTAGGTCTCAAGAATGGGCTGGATGCAGCTGGAAGCCATTATCTTGAGCAAATTAGTGCAGGAACAGAAAACCAAATACTACGTGTTATCACTAATAAGTGGTAGCTAAACACTGGGTACTCATGGACATAAAGAAGGCAACAGTAGACTCTGGGGACTATTAAGGGGTAGAGAGAGGGAGGAGGACACAGACTGAAAAACTAACTGTTGGGTACTATGCTCACTATCTGGGTGATGGGATCATTTGTATCCCAAACCACAGTATTACTCAAAATACCCATGTAACAAACCTGCATGTGTACTCCCTGAATCTAAAAATAAAAGTTGAAATTATTTCAAAAATTCAATAAACCATGCTGCTAACAGGTGTGCTGTCATCTCTTATTGTTTCATTTATACAGCACAGGCAGAGTGGATTTAGCATTATTCTTAAGGAGCCTAGGATTTTCACAATGGTAAAAGGTAATTGGCTTTAACTTAAACTCACCAGCTGCATTAAGTCTGAATGAGTCAGCCAGTCCTTTGAAGCTTTTAAACCAGTCATTGACTTCTCTTCTCTAGCTATGAAACTCTTAGATGGCATCTTCTTCCAGTAGAAGGCTGTTTCATCTACACTGAAAATCTGTTGTGTAGTGTAGCCATCTCAATCAATTAACTTAGCTTAACATATCTAGAACTGTGGATAACTTGCTGCATCTTCTCCATCAGCACTTGTGGCTTCACCTTGCATTTTTGTGTTATAGAGATGGCTTCTTTTCTTAACCACATGAACCAACAATCTCTGCTAGCCTCAAACTTTTCTTCTGCAGTTTCCTCACCTCTCAGCTTTCATAAAAATTGAAGAGAGTTAGGGCCTTGCTCTGAATAAGACTTTGGCTAAAGGGAGTATTGTGGTTGGTTTGATCTTCTAAGCAAGCCACTAAAACTTCCTCTATATCAGCAATAGGCTGTTTTGCCTTTTTGCCATGTTTCTGTTCACTACAGTACCACTTCTAAAATTTTTTCAAGGAACTTTTCTTTGCATTCACAACATGGCTAACTGCCGCAAGAGGCCTAGCTTTTGGCCTCTCTCTACTTTTGACATGTGCTCCTCACTAAGCTTAATTATTTTTAGCTTTTGATTTAAAGTGAGAGATGTGTGACTCTTCTTTTCCCTTGAACACTTAGAGGCCACTGTAGGGTATTAACTGGCTTAATTTCAATATTGTTTTGTCTCAGGGAATCAGGATGCATGAGGAGAGTGAGGGAGGCAGAGAATGACTGGTCGATGGAGCAGTTAGAACATACACAACACTTATCAATTAAGTTTGCCATCTTATAAGGACGTGTTTTATGGAACCTCAAAACAGTTACAATAGTAACATCAAATATCACTGATCACGGATAACCATAAAAAATATAATGATAGTGAAAATGTTTGATATATTGAGAAAATTATCAAAATGTGAACCAAAGCAAGACGTGAACACATGCTGTTGGAAAAATGCCGCTGATGAACTTGCTGGAGGCAAGGTTATATCAAGCCTTCAATTTATAGGAAGTGTAGTATTTGCTAAGTGCAATAAAAGCAAAGCACAATTCAACAAGATATGCATGTCTTAGGCATTGCATCACAGAAGAAGGCAATGTTTACTATATTCTGTCTGTATTCCTGCTTCATAGAAATTGTTACATCATTACTGTTTAAGTAACTAAACTTCGGGTTAATTCATTATATATTGATCTAACAGAGTTTAACTATCTATTGCTACATAGGTAAGAGTATGGTTCTTCCACACACCTACACATACACAAACACCCACACATGTACAAATAGTGAAATTTGAGTCAGTGATTTTGAGACCAAGTGGAAGGTAGAAATTGAAATGACCTTGCAAAAATGTTAGCAAAAATTTGATGACTCTTGAGGATGTTATCAATATCATTATGTAGTGGTAAAAAAAATTTAACAAAGCTATTACCTGTAATAACAAAAAAAAAAGAAAATCAATCTAAGAAAGTGGATGATATAGCTAAGGATATTTCCTGGCTAAGTGTTGATCATGTTGGCTTGCTTCTTCTAAATGCATTTAGTAAAATGCAAAAGCAGAGAGATAAGCTAAAGAATGAATGAATAAACATAAAGGAGCTATAGTTTTCTTTGTCTGAAAATGATTTTTTGCCTTAGCATCTCTAGACAGTAGATGATGCTAAAATTATAAAATGGCTTCTGAGCTAATCTCACATCAAAGGCATTGTTAGAAAGTATAATCTAAAGATCAAGCTGAGGGCTTGGCTATAAGTGCCTTTGTTAAGATCCCAGAAATTTTCAAGTTTGTGTCTCAAACAAAAATGTATTTCTCTGAGAATCTTAATGGTGCCATCCTACAACAGCCTTATGGAAAGCCCAAAGTACAGAAAAGTATATTCCACCCAAATTTGTATATGTGTCTTTTTTTTTTTCTTAATGGAGCAAACCCCCGTAAGTTCCATAGAAAACCAATGGAGGTTTTTCTTTTTTAGTTTTTATATAATTTATAGGTTCACAGACACACATTTTAAAGATAATTTTACAGAAACATGACAAGATCAGAATTAAAGGTGGAGATAGTATAAAATATAAAGAGGCTTTTGGATTCCAAATAGCAAGCAGAACCAGACAGAGAAAAATACTGAGGCTAAAACATTGGACATTTCTTATGGAGATGGAATATGCAAAAGGTATCCAGGAAGCCGGAGTATGTATCAAACAGCTGTGGACAATCATTCCCAGGAAATAAGACTGATTTCTACTCAAGTAATCAGCAGGCATCATGTGCTCAGCTGAATTCCATAATTTGTGTAGACCAGTGACTTCGTGTGTTCCTTCAGTTTTTTCCCTCACTGAATTGTGATGTTTGGAAATTATGCCATTTCTGCACAACTATTATATATTGGATATGGAGGACATATTTACTTTTCTTTTAATTTCATGAAACTTCAGAATGCACAGAACTATACTTGAAGAGTTGTACTCCAGGAACTGCAGCAGAGGAAATTCATCTGCATCTCAACTTTATATGATGAGATGCTAGACTATAAGCTGATACTACAACGGGAAGGAACATTGGGGGTTTATAGGAGATAATTAATTGAGATTATTTGAATTTTTGTAGCCCCCAAAAGCAAACTACAATTACACAATGTATGTCACCCTCCATAATCTTAGAGTGTGATGTTGACAGCACTTGTCAAGAGTTAGGAGCTCTTTGTCCCTTCCCACTAAGCCTGAGCAGAACTGTGCAACTGTCAAAGGGATAGAATGGGGCAGAAGTGGTATGGCTTGACTTCCAAAGCTTGAACAGAAAAGGAAATGTTGCTTCTACCTGGCTCTCTCGCTCTCTGACTTGAGATTCTTGCCCCTGGAGCCTAGCTGACATGTAAGGATCAGCAGGCCACAATGAGAATCCATGTGTAATTATTCCCACCAACTCTCCAACTAAGGTGCCAGCCTAGAGCCAGGGCCAACCACCAAATGTGTGAGTGAATGAACCTACAGTTAGCACTTAGTCACCAAATTCTGAATCCTCCACCTAAGGCCTCATAAATTGAGAATATTTCTGCCCCAACAACTTGAATTTTTGATCCACAAGCAGCATGAGAGATAATAAGTTCATATTTTTGTTTTAAGTCAGTAATTTGGGGATTTCTTACACAGCAATAAATTCAGACTAATTCAATGTAGCACATTGAACATGTATCTAAACTAAGACTACTGAATGTCCAGGTCTCCAGTTACTTCCTTTTGTGAACCTTTATACGTTGTTAAATCAAAATGTCTGAATGATATTTCAAAATCTCAAAATAATAATGAGATTTTTTACAAGGAATAGTTTTCTAACAAAGCATACTGAAATATGTAAAGTGTATTGAAATATGCTAAAAGATTTGAAGCGTTTCTCTGTTGTTGATTTTCAGAAAAGGGTTCACATTTTCTACAAAGGTAATGCTTTATTTAGGTGCTTTATTAGGCAGTTTTTAATTAAAATTTGCATCTTTTTCCCCACAAATATAGCCTTAATTTAAGGTTAGGATAGCATGATGACCTATAAACATACAGTGGTGTATAAATCAGAGTAGAAACTTTTCAAAAAATAAGGTATAGAAAGAGCAGTAAAAAATAGATAAATTCAAAACGGTTCACCCCAAATGTTTCCAGCTGACATAAGGTTCTCATGAATTTATATTATATAGTATGCTACACGCTGTTATATTAATGCCCCTTTACATTAAAAATAAACTATAAGGCCTTTAAAATATAAAGATATTGTCATTCATTATTCAAAAATACTGAAAACTATTTTCCAGTGCAGCACTGGTGTTTCAAGAAAAACAAAAGCAAGGTACAGCAATTTGTTAACAAAAATGTGTATGCTTTTGGATAGCAATACTTCACATTGTTAGGCATACCCTCTATTTTCCCAAAAAGCAATATATGATAATTTAAAACAAAATGTTTTCTTTTTAGCAATTACTTATAATAACGACCTTTGGAAATCTTACTGAATAAAATAAAATAATAGAAACTAGAGATTTCTTATATATTTTGTGTGTTAAAATATGCAAGCCCATCATTGATTTACTTATTTATTTACATTGATTAGCCTGAGTGCTGTGTTGCAATATAAGTCATGAATTCAGTAATTGTGTATCATGTTTCTTATTACCAAATTATACAGCCAAGTAGAACAATATCAAAGCACTACATGAAAAGTATATATATTATATATATACCAAATTACATATGTATGTATGTTTATATTTGTGTGTGTGTGTATATATATATATATATTTATATATATGTATGTATAACAATCTACAAATTAGATGTTTCTGATTCCTTCTCTTTTCATTTTTCTCCATAAATTCCATTAGTATGTATACACTCTAATGCAGCTCTAATATCTTAGTATCTTAGTGGGTGCTTTATATATAGGGATTGAAATTTTGAAATAATTCAGAAATTTGGCCATTTCCCCTTCTAATGACCCCTAAATTTCTACCCTGGCCTGAATTCTGCCTGAATTTCTTCTTTATTATAATGCATACCTTGCCCACAAGATTGAGTTGATTATAGAACAGAGAATCATACTTTTATACTGGACAGACATTGAACCTTCAAGTCAGGAACCTCTGGGTTTTAAATACCTAGTTTCCATTGATTACTTCAGGATAATTATGCAATATTTTTAAGTCTTACCATATTTATCTGCATAGCCAGAAAATAATAGCAAAATAATAGAAAATTTCTGAATTTTGGAGAATTAAATGAATGCATGCAAAATGCATGCCTCATGGTAAGCATGCAATCATTGGTGGCTATTATAATAATTGATAGGAGCTCATCTCAGCTACTTGGCTAGGGGGAGGTTGAGACGGACAGAGAAGAGTAGTATTCTGCATCAGCTGACTGTTCAATATCAATCTTCAAATATCAAAATTCTATACCTAAGAACAATAAATTATTTCAAACATCATTGATTAAACACCTTAGCAGCAGAGCAACTTACTAGTTGGGTAGTCACTAATTTTTGCTGGGTAAGGATGACATTTATAATGATTAGGAGTTTTCTAAGTGAGAGGCTGCCATCCTACAGGAATGATAAGAGAAATTCAATCCATTTATTTGATTAGTATGATGTTTATATCCACCTCAATATGTTGTTCCCTATTTATCCACTCCTACTAGTAACTTCTATTTGGGTTTATTATTTATACAGAACTGGGCCAAACCCCAGAGGGCTTTTTTTTTTCAGTTCATTTTCTTTTTAGTTATTTTACTCAAATACATTATTGTTTACCTTAGAGTTTTAAGAATGCTCAGTTTAGTATTTAAGGTTAAAGACACTGCTGCCAGGAAGATGATTCGCATTTTCAAATTCACAGTTCCGGTTTCACAAGGCATTTGGAGTTTCAGACTCATTCACAAGAATGGGAAAATTGGTACAATTCCTCACCAGGGATTTCTAAACAGATAACTGGGTTGTTCTGACCTTGGGCAAGTAAAGTTACCACAAGCAATTGGGACATTTTGCTTCTACTTATCATTTTGGGGTCACCAGCTGCTATTGTAAGGGCGATGTGCTTTGGGAATTCAAGCCACAAAATTTAGAGGGGCTATTGGGCAATCCGGGGATGAGCATGAGTGTCCGCCTCCAAGGAATAATTCTTGTGAGCCACTTTGCCAGCGGCTGAGAACTGTAATAGGAGTTGAATAAGAGAGATAATTGGAATGGGAAAAAGGGAAGGAGAAATCAAGTAAAATAAATTACACAAAGTGTTTTATTCTGAAAGTCAAAGTTATATCCTGTGTGTACTTTATTTCCTCTACCTTGCCCTGCTCACTTTTCCATATCGCAAATGACACCACATCCCCCAGTCTCACACAGATCTTGTGCTCTGGGCCTCAGAAACATGCTAGATTCTATTGCTCAACAGGCACAAAGTCAGAGAACAAGCTTTTTTTTTTTTTTTTTTAAAGTTGTCATTTTTCCACAGTAAGAACTCATGTAACAAGAACATTTGTGAAAGCCATATTAATATGTTTACTATATTCAGAATTGGATTGTTGTGAATTTTTATCATTTATTGTATTTCACATTTGAAGAAAATTCTGAAGATCTATTTTTAACAAGGAAAATATAGCAGGTTTACTTTTAGAATTCTGAATTTTCTAGTAAAAGGTAATATATCTAAAGGTATCTATCTAAAAATATGACTAATTTAGAATTGGCTTCAATGTATTCAAAATTTGACTATTGCAGTGCTTGTATTTTATTTTACTTATATTTTCATGTTTAGTTGCACATAAAATATTATCATTTTTATTTTAATATAGCCATATCTTCATATTTTACTGTCCCATAGTACCAACTCAAAAATGGTTGTTGAAACAAAACAAAACAAAACAAAAATGGTTGTTGAATAAGTAACATAAAGTAGCAGTTATGTTACCCACAAATGAAAGGAAATTTGAATGATAATCTATTAATATCTTGAAATTTCCTGAAATTATACAGATCTCTCTCTCTTTCTCTTTCTCTGTCTACACATTGATACTTACTAACTAGGATCTAATATAGAATTAAAAAATATCTCTTTCAAGAAAGAAATTTGGAATGACCAGAAATCATAAATACCCCACTAAGCTATTTTTTTTCTGGAAGAGACAAATACTGAACTTTTAAATTATATTTTTATTTTCTGTTTTATAAATTCTTGATGTGTTCAAATATTTGTTTACATAGAAATACAGTAAGTTATTATCAAATACCTTCATAGGTTCTTGAAAACTGTGACTTTATGCAAAATCACCCATAATAAAACAATTTTGACCATAGGCTAATTGATATAAACAAGCATTAAGTTCATCAGGCATATTTCTAGTCACAAAAACATCTAATATTAAATATTGAATTAATAGCTACAAACACATTTTAAAAATGTTAATAAAAGCGAGTGAGATAATACTTTACCCAATTTTTGGTGAATGAAAGAGTGATGGTTGTTTTACTGGTGGTGGGTTAAATCAAGGAATCAAAGTTTTCAAAGCAAAACTGTAAAGAGCACCTCCTACCACCATGTGGTTCAAAATCAAACAGTAACAAATACGGTGCAATTAGTGAGCACGTTCCTACCACACCGTTTATTGTCATGCTTTTATATGATTATCTATACTTTACAAATTTTTATTTGACCATAATTTGTATTTACCCATTTACTCATTTTCCAACCTGCTGATTCCAGTTCAGGGTGATGGGAGGCCAGAGCCTATCCTGGCAGCTCAGGATGCAAGGTGGGCACCTGCCCTGGCAAGATGCTATCCATGGCAGGGCACACTCATACTCACACCCACACTCACTCAGAATGAGACCCTGTGGACACACCAATGTGCACATCTTTGGGGTGTGGGAGGAAACCTGAGTACCTCCCTCATACAGCTACAGGGAGACCATACAGCTATAGGGAGAGTTTGTGAGCTCCACACAGGCAGCTATAGGGAGAGTTTGAGACCCATACAGCTATAGGGAGTGTTTGCGAGCTCCACACAGGCAGTGGCCCCATGCCAGAAGTTCATTTTTTTCGTATCATTATAACAAATGATGTTGAAGGAACCAAGCTTATTAGAGGATCTGTGTATTAATGGTTGACATTGCTTTTTTGTAATTAGCTATTATGTAATCTGGGAAATGAGCAAACTTTAATTTATATGTAACATATTTTCTTTAAGCCATTTTCTATGTATAACCTGAGGTCTGGCCTTAAGTAAGGTAATACTCTAAAGAACTATGATGTGCTGCAAATGACTAAGCAAAAAATGAGAGCTGAATAGAGATCTCTATTTATTTTATTGCCTGTTCTACTCACATTACTTTTATGTGGTATTTCAATCAAGTTGAAAATGAAACAGTCAACTCACATCCCTAAGGGGTGCTTTCTACACAATCTGTCTATATAATTCATTAAATAAATAGCGGCACATATCTTAATATTATTGTGTTTGGGGCATTTAGATTTTATTTCATTATCTTAGTTTTAAGAAAATTTTTAAATGAAATAATAAAGCTGTTAAAGAGAGAAGATACAAACCTAACGTAAATGAAATCTCAATCATGAGTTAGTAGATACATTTATAGTGTATAATTATATTTTTTGTGAGTTGGGGATTAGCATATATTTAAATATTTCCTATTTTTAATTGTGTCTTTGGGATCATTGACCAAACTATGATTTCAAATATATTGGTAAACTACTATAAAACAACTATCAAATTTGGAGAAACATTTATCAAATTAACAATGTTAAAAAACAGAGATGACTTGACATGATTTTGAACACAATTTAGAACCTTCTTTTTACATTTCCCAAAAAATTTTCTAAAATTGCATATTGTTACTTCATACCACTCTTTTTTTCATGACTTTGGCAGATAACATTTAGAAAATATTGGTCCTTAGGAATTAACCTCATCGACGTTTTTATGTATCAGTCTCAAAACCGCTTTAGTGCTATACCCAGGCATTCTCATTTCCATTCTCAGAGAATTGTGTGGCATTTAGTTATCCTGTAAAGGAAAGCCAACTGGCTTCAGGTTAATAAATGTGAGTGTAAGTTCAAGTTTACTACTTTGTAATGGTGAGGGTTATTTAAGCCAATCTCACTAATGATAACTTTTTACCTTTACGTAATTATTTACAATTAAACATAATAAATATATTTTTCTTAAGTGCGAGTGGCTTGCTACAAACATGTTTTCCTTAAGTGAAAATCACCATGACACAAAGATCATGGCTATGTCTAAATGCAGGTCTGAGAGTAAGCCTGTTTAGTTTTTTCAAATTTTCTAAATAAAAACCAGGATGTTTGTGGTAAGACATTGGAATGAAGGCTGAGGATCTGAAAAAGAGGAACAAATTGTATTGAGTTGCAGCTGGAGAAATAGAAGCTTTTTGTGTTTTTGTCGTTCTTGTCTTCTAAATGTTCTGAGAATAGGAATAAATTAAATCACAACAACTGTCTGTACTAAAACTATGGGAAGCTTCCAGATCCTATATCCACCCTCTATGCTGAATTTCTTGTTTTCAGCTGCCATGTGTCTTTATGCAATATGACTTTGTACTTAACAGAGTGAATGGAAGTGTTGTACAGCTGTTGGAGGCAAATAGATCCCTACTTGATGTCATAGTATATTATTGACTAGTTATATGGCCTGAGGTGTACCTTTAAACATTCTGAGCCCATTTCCACATTTGTAAAATAAGAATAATAATTCCTAACCAGAGGAATGACTGAGAAAATATCAGGCTAATAGTAGCAAGCTTAAATATTAAAATTTTTACTTTTGCTATAAATATATCTTGACTCTCTTTCTCAGAATCACTTTAAAGTTATGAGTGGAATTTAGAGCTGTGTAGCTTGGCTTGAAAGCTAATAGTTTAGAAGGCTGCTAGAAATAACTCTCACCTGCTTCACTAACTGCAGTGTTATCAGAGATGAAAAGGTGTTTGGAACACTGCTCTGCTAACCTCATAACACTCCCTAACTTCTGATGGTTGAGACATATGGTGCCACACTAACATACCTAAGTTCATTCCGTTTCAAGCCTTTCCTTCACCTGGGGAGAACGGGGCAATATCTGTTATGGCGGCTCATCCTTTCTGGGTCAGTAATTGACAGTGGTGGCTCCAGGACTTCAAACTTAATTTCTCTCAAGTGATGCCTTCTGGAGCTTTCCATGTGCCTCAGAGGATGAAGTCAATATAATTAATATTTTTTTTTCCCACAGAAATTCCTTGCCATTTTCTCATGTTCGCATTCTTTGGCTCCAAACTGGGAGATGTTAAACTCCAAGTTCATTGAGAAGTTGAAGGTTCATTTATTCTTGTTGGCTACTATGCTGTGTAATAAGTGATAAGAAAATATGTGCTTTGCTTTTTCTTTGGCCAAGAGGTAATCTCTGTTAAAATATGTCAGAAAGGACTATGCAGGTCAGTCCCATTGCCTGGATATAGTTTCTGGATTAGATCATTTTTTTGGCCACTACTCAGTGTCATAGAACAGCAGTTCCCAGAGCTTTGGAATCAAGGAGAAGCCTCTATGACCCTGGATCTTATAAGCAAATAGGTTCTATCAACAATTCCATTGAGTTTGTTTTGTATTTGCAGTTTAAGGTTAAATGATGTAAATACATCTATTTCAGGCTTTTCCAAAACCTGGTTCTCTGGCTTTTGACATAGGACGTTCAAAGACAAGACAGGCTGTGGAGGACGTTGAGGGTATTAATCTGTTTGAGAAAGAAACTGATCTCAACTGATCTTGCCTTACTTGTCTTAAGCTCCAAATGCGGAGCCTATTATATTAGGGGAAGGTGTGTGGGAGAACTGACCTATCTCTATAACTGAGGTGGAAGATAGCACCTGAACAGAGTTGGTGTTCTGTGGGTTTGATGTGTTTTTCTTCATTTAAACTTCACCTCTGTCATATTAAATAAGATCTTCATTTAATACTTGGAATTAGTCACTAGAATGCATACCAAGTGCAAAATATGTTTGCCTTTTTAACAATAGGAAAGTTAATCTAAAACAATATTTTATTAAAATATGTCAATAAAAACAGTATAACAATACAGTTTAAACCAAGAAGGTAATTCATGATTGGATAAATTATTGGAGTCTTCAAATGACTCATGAAAAAAAAAATTTTAAAAAATTTTAATTTTTTTCAAAACTTTTAAATAAGTTTATATCTAATTTGCATGAATTTTAATTTGAGAGTATGGAAATATATTAGCTTTTTTGTAATGGGTAGATAGAATATATAGTCTTAAGAAAAAATAGAAATAATTTAATCTGCTTTTCAAGTGTCACGATGATGAATAATATAGAAAATGTTTATACTCTTACCAAACAAGATGCCACTGTCTTTGAAAAATAGATAAAAGTTTTCAGATGTTATAATGCCATGTAACAGATGACTATTCCAGGGCATTAAATAAATGATAATGTGCACAAATCATTTTAGTCATTAAAAAAATCAAATAATCTCAATATTAAGGGCTTAACTCTTCAAGGAAAAAAAAACATACTTAATTTGTGTTGTTAAATATACACAAACACACACACCAATATATTCACGTATGAAATTCTTATAGGGAAAATATCTGTAAGTAAAATTCCTTCAATTGAAACGACCTATATATCTTGGATAAACTTTTTCTTTGTTCACTGTGATCTTCAATTGCTGATGACTATTAATCTTACTCCCTTTGGACAAGTTATTAATGGTCCATAAAACAATTAATGTAACAAAGTATGCGTCTATTTAGATGCACTAAATAGTGGTAAATCTTATTGTAATGTGTAAAGATAAGAGTATCTTTTTTTCTTAAGGAAGTAATTGCATAAACTAGTTTGCTTTTCAAAATTTCATGTGTGTTGAGTTATATTTACATAGCTACAAATGTAGATCTTTTAGAGGGTCACACATGTATTAAACAAAGACACCATAATCACAGAAATATATCTAAGTGTGTGTGTGTGTGAATGTTCTTTTATAGTCAGTAAGTCAGACTCTGCCATATGGTGATCAACTCCATTTACTGAAATTGCGTAGATATAGCTAAACATTAGCCATCATGATTATAATCGCATGAAATAATCTCCATAAGTGTATTTAGTGTGGTCCTGCACCTGTTTTCTATTCCAATGATTTTTGTCACCCATGAATTAGCTGTGGTCAGAGTTTTCCTGCCTCGCAAAACATGCATGAAATGCCAACTAGTTTCACCGTTCTTTTTCAGATGTGACGCTGGATAAAAACAAAAAAAATTAAGCCAGATTCTCCATTATCAAGAAACCTCATATGTAATAGTTAATGCTTTCCATTGTAATATAATATGTAATTTTGAGGCAGTCTCCACAATTTAACCAATAAAATCTGTGTGAGACAGAAAAATTATAAAAAATACTGTGACCAATTATTAAGAACCATTAAAAATGCTTATTCCAGTTTTTGCAGTTATATCCATTGTGTAAAAAAGGAGTTTCAGCTAGATTGAAGGAAATCTACCTAAGCTTTTAATTCATAGTTGCAATGGTCATGGTCTGAATGTCTGTGTCTCCCTTCCCCAAATTTACTTTTTGGAATCTAATACACAATATGATGGTATTAAAGGGTGGAATCTTTGAGGAATGATTAAGTTATGAGGGTTCCACCCTCATAAATGGGATTTGTGCCCTTAGAAATGAGGCTCTAGGGAGTTCCTTTGCCTTTTTCTTCCATCTGAGGATGCATCATCATGATAAAATCTATGAAATTGAGAATGAGCTCTTACGAGACACCAAATCTGCTGGCATTTTGATCTTCAATTTCCCATCCTCCAGAACTGTGAGCAATACATTTTTGTTGTTAATAAGTTACCCAATCTAAGATATTTTGCCATAGCAGCCCAAACAGACTAAGAAAATACCCTTCTAGGCTTAGCCTCACGACATCAAACAGAAATTGCACCACGCGAAGTTAAACAGACAAGGAAGGCATTATTCAAAACTATTGCAATAGTTTTTGAGTACTTTATTAATATTGGATTAGTCAACAAAGCATCCTTTGATTCAATGACGATTTGAGTGTATGCATGACACGTCAGATTCTGACAACATCACTGGTACATTTGGTGGTGAAGGATAATTCTTAAATATTCCTGCCTCTGGGTTTTTGCACCAGGGGTTTTGAACTCATATATTCCAATCACTCTTTCTGATTTCTGTGATCATGATTCATATTTTTCTTCAGAAATTATGTCACTAAACATAGTTATAATTGAAACATTAAACTATGCAGCCATACTTCTTTTCCTTATTTCTTATAGGTTTACTCCAGGTTCTCCAGCTTTCCTTACTCCTTATTACACCGAAAGCCATCGACTTCTCCCTGTCTACATTTTTCTATAGTGGTTACTCTGAGTTTAACTTAGTAACTATTGCATGACTTATCTTTTTAATTCCTCCTGAGAATTATTTAATTTTAAAAATGTTTCTGATGTTATATGTTACCCAGCCTATGGTATTTTGCTTGGCAGCCCAGATAAACTACTAATTTTGTTTAAAAAGCTATTATGGTAATTTCCTTTGGAAATTAAAAAGTTTATTTGAACATTTGCAGTTTTTAATAATTTTATTTGATTTTCGATGGCATCTAAAAATAAAATTATTGAGAAACCATTGGGGAATCATGTTATATCTCTTTCAAATTTTTTTCTGGTAAAAAAATTCAATGGATAATATATGGATTTTGTTTTGCTTTGTTTTGTTTTGTTTTGTTTTGTTGAGACAGAGTTTTGCTCTTTTTGCCCAGGCTGGAGTGCAATGGCGTGATTTTGGCTCACTACAACCTCCGCCTCCTGGGTTCAAGCAATTTTCCTGCCTCAATCTTTTGAGTAGCTGGGATTACAGGTGCCCACCATCCCGCTCAGCTAACTTTGTATTTTTAGTAGAGATGGGGTTTCACAATGTTGGCCAGTCTTGGCCTTGAACTCCTGATCTCAGGTGATCTGCCCAACTTGGCCTTCCAAAGTCCTGGGATTATAGGCATGAGCCATTGCACCCGGCCCAATATATGGATTTTTATATGCTCAAGTGATAGTCAGTTTTTAAAACAACTGATTCCTAACTTATTTAGGAAAGACATACGTGAGTATAGAAAAGTGGCTCTTCTTTCTTGACACTGCATCAGAAAATCTGCAGAGATATAGAGGAAAAGAGATTTGCTTTCTAATACATTAGTTTAGTACTTATGAGACTAAATGCTGATAACTAAAATAAAAACAAACAAAAATCAAAATCAAAATCAAAAACAAAACCCCAAAACTTAAAAGAGAGCCTTTGAGAACTGAGATATTCCAGGGACAAATGTGGATTTGCCGACAAGCATGTGGATTTACTATTACATGTAGTGGAAGAAGAAGAAGATTATCAACTGAATTTTAATGTAATGGCAAATAGACATCAGCAATTTCCTAACCCATTTATATTTGTGGAACTTTCTGGCTTCTCTGATAAATTCTATCTTGCCCTCCTCCTCACTCTATGCAAAGCTCATTTCTGCTAACTTTTCCTTCTATGTTATCTATTCAGGTGTATAAAAATAATGTGCCCTAAAGTTTAAAATTGTGTATAATTGAGCTGTGTTCAACCTCCCTTTTCAGTGCTTACTTTACATTCTTTCAATATTAATTAAAAGTTCTCTTTAAAAAAATTAAGATAGTAAACTAAACAAAGTAGCAAACTATGTTTTTCTTTCATATGTCAGTTCAGGGTCTTTCAGCCTCTCAATCATTGACTTTTGGGGCAGGATTATTCTCTGTTGTGAGGGATACTCCTGTGAATTGTTAGCCTCTACTCAATAGTTTCTAGTAACGTATTTTGTTGAAGACCAAAAATATTTCCAGACATGGTTACATAACCGCTGGAGGAAAAACTGATTCTTGCTTGAGCATGACTGTGTTGTCTTTACTTGCTTTTAATATAAATTAATAATTACTACAATTACCCCTAACCAAGGGGGATTTATTCAAATTAAGGTACTATTAACTTTACCAGCACTATATAAAATAGTCAAGTACTTTCTTTTTTGGGAACATAGTAAAATAATACAGGCTTCCAACAGACTGGAGAGATCTAAGCACATAAACCTTAATGATCTCCAAAGGTCAGCTTCCATTTTTGCCAAATGCTAGTCTCTATTTTAAACATTGTGTTTTATGATGCTAGTTCATATCATTTGAAGTCATATTCCATCTGTAGTAAGTCTATATCCGAATGTCATGATAAAAATTTCCAATTCATCACGTTTAGATCTTTCTGACCATAGCAATAGTCAATCAACTGGAACACAAAGAACCACATTACTTTATTGCCAAGTCTCTTGGATCATTTGAACAGTGGAAATCCTTGGACCAGGGTATGACTGGTATATTACTTTTTCAGTTGCTTTAGACAATCCTTGCAGGGGAGTAGGAGATATTGCTGTTCCTAAGAAAGCTGAAACAATCACAGAAGGGTTTACTCAGCCCAGAATAAGGAATCTTAGTATTGAAAGGAATCTTAGAAATTATTTAGTCATCTTTTCCCAGTATTGAACCTTCATAAAGATAATTTACTCACCATTGACTGGAATATAGCCAGACATGATTTTTAAAAATCCCAGGTCATAATGAAACCAATATCACTGAATTAAAAGTATTATCTGTTTCTCATAGATTCCACATTCAAATATCTTATTCATCTTCAATACTAAAGTATTTTCAATATTCAGCAAACACGTTATTATTCAGACTTGACTGCTTTTTCAGCCTTGAGTCATTTTGGTGATATAGAAATATGAAGACAATAATGGTGAAGAAGTACCTTTTGTCTTTCCATCATAAAAACATACCAGAATGCTTTTAATGAAATATTTGAAAAAGCTGGTATATAAAACAAGTTTGTCTTACCCTGAACCTTCTCTGCAAAACAAATCTAAACAAGATTAATAAATACATCCTCTTAAAGCATTTTTAAGTCTGTCTATAGTATTGTTAAATGAAAAAAGTTCATAAACATATTTTGAGAGTGTTCAAGTATATTTTGTCTGATATCAAAAGTATACATTAAAAGATAAAACCTTGTCACTGAAAGTCCTTGCTCATCAACTACTGATAATTCCAGCTTTGTCAAGAACACTTAACTAATAAAGAAAAAAGTATCACTCAAAGAAGTTCAATAAATGTTTACGCTACTTGTGGATATGTTTAACAAACTAAATAAAGTTAAAACATTTTATTAATATCTTTGAAATAGCCATTATGATATGCCTGAAAAATGGTGAATAGCTTTGAAGAAATGTATGGTGTAAATGGATATGTGGAATTTCAAATGACAAGTATTTCTAGAAAAATAAAAACAAAATTGCCTTAATTATTTTTTTATTTTACCTTTTATTATGTTGCTTTATTGCAATCTCTAGGATCTCTGTTATCATACAATGGAATTATTAATAGTGACCATCCTTGGTCTCAGAAACAGTGTTGTCAATACCTCAATGTTATTCGTATACTTTATCAGGTAATGTAAGTTCCTTGTATCGCTATGTCTTCCTCAACCAATAAAAGGTGGTGACATGTTCATCAAGTTTTTCTGTCTTGTTGATCATATGATGTTTCTTCTTTTTTCTTTTAATGTTGTAATTTATACAACAAATTTTAAAATAATAAATCACCATTTATTTATGGAATAAGCCTTTTTTATCATCATGTATTATTTTATATACTTTTTAATTTCAAATTTTATTCTATATATAGGGAGTACATGTGCAGATTGGTTACATAGTAATACTGTATGATGCTGAGGTTTGGAGTATGGATCTTGTCACTAAGGTAGTAAACTACCTGATAGATAGTTCAACGCCCCCCCACCACACTTCACCCTCTAGTAGGCCACAGTGTCTATTGTTTCCATATTTATGTCTATATATGCTCATTGTTAATGACACAAGATTCTTTTGGTACCGCTTCACCAACCAGAAATTCCTGCAGCTGCCATTACCTCTGCCTAGGGCCTGGCTGGTACCCACCGGGCTTGCTCCGCCTGCTCGGTCTGGCAGGCTGCACTCAGCCGCGCTACCAGCCTGGATCCTGCGTGTGCACGGGGACTCCACAGCTGGCCGTGGCTGAGCCAGGCATACCTCAGGAGGTTTTTGCATTGTGCACTGACGTCTAGAGGAGGGGAAACAGTAGCACCCGAAAACAGAGATGCCAGCAACTGCAGAGCCCCAAGGGGTGTTACAGCTTTTCCTCGGGGAGTCCTGAGGTCTGAGCCACCAGGGAATGCCACAGCTCGCTCGCTCTCATTTCCACCGCCCATGGCTTGGCGAATAGGCGCGTGTTATAACTCTGACTCGGGGAGTCCCGAGGTCTGGACCCTCTTCACTCCCATAGTCCGGCAAATGGGAGTGTGTCACAGCGCTTTTCATTCATGCTGTCCACAGCTTGAGAAGCCAGACAGGAGTATGTTACAGTCCTTTTTTGCTCCTGCCGTTCAGCGGGTTCTGAGTACTTGTCCACAACCAAGAAGAAAGGAGCTATGTGGACACTGGAGAGTGAGCAAGGGAGAGAAGAATTTTATTAAGCAACAGAAAAGCTCTCAACAGTAAGAGGGGACCCAAAGTGGGTAGCTCTCTGTGTGAGAGCAGGCCCCAAAGTGGGTAGCCGCCTGTGAGGCTGAGTCTGGGGTTTTTGTAGGTTTGCAATGAGGAGGCGTGGGCTGTAGCTAGCCTTGGGAAAGGTAACATTCTTTTTTTTTTTTTTGAGACAGAGTCTCGCGCTCTCACCCAGGCTGGAGTGCAGTGGCGCGATCTCGGCTCGCTGCAAGCTCCGCCTCCCGGGTTCACGCCATTCTCCTGCCTCAGCCTCTCCGAGTAGCTGGGACTACAGGCGCCCGCCCCCACGCCTGGCTAATTTCTTTTTGTAATTTTAGTAGAGACGGGGTTTCACCGTGGTCTCGATCTCCTCACCTCGTGATCCTCCTGCCTCGGCCTCTCAAAGTGCTGGGATTACAAGCGTGAGCCACCGCGCCCGGCCGGGAAAGGTAACATTCTATTGCTTAAAAAATATTATTCAGAAAGAGCCAATTGGGAAAGAGTGGGCAAACAGGAATAGAAGTTCTCACTCTGGTTGTGGACTCTATCAGGAACGGGCAGCTCGGTTTTCAGGCTCTAAATTGTCCTTTGGTTTGAATGCCAGGTTTCACTGTGGACCCGCCCCTGTCTGCCTAGGAATTTGTCTGTCTCTTACCTCTGTCATTAACTCCTACTTATAAAGTGAGAACGTGTGGTATTTGGTTTTCTGTTCTTGCATTAGTTTGCTTAGGATTATGGCTTCCAGCTCCATCCATGTTGCCGCAAAATACATGATTTCACTTTTTATGACTGCACAGTATTCCATGGTGTAGATGTACTAGATTTCCTTTATCCAGTCTAACAATGATAGGCACCTGTGTTGATTTTATGTCTTTGCTATTGTAAATAGCACAGCAATTAACGTAACGAATGCATATCTCTTTTTGGTAAGATAATTTATTTTCCTTTAGGTATAGGCCCAGTAATGGGATTGCTGGTTTGAACGGTAGCTCTAAGTTCTTTGCTTGATTTATTAAAATGTAATTAAGAAGTTTTGCATTCAGGTTCATGGGAGATATTCATAATGATTTTTTTTGAGTTCTGTATTATGCTTGTCAGCTTCTGATGCAAAGGTTATGTTGTTTATGTAAAATTAGTTACTTGCTAAAATCTGAAAAAAAATTGTAAGATTGATGTTATTTCTTTTTAAAAATATAGAAGATATCTATTAGAAACTCTTTGGACCTGGAATTTTCTAATTGTTTATTAAATAATGAATTCATTTTTATAAAATACATGATGTCAGATTTGCTATTCCTTTTCCATAAGATTTAGGGTTTTTGAGAAATTCTACAGACAAATTATTGGCAAAAAAACTGAGAAATAAATTTATTTTTTCCCATTCATTTTGATGGTGATTATTTGGATTCTTTTTTGATCAGATTTTATAATTTATCAGTTTGATAAACATATTAGCATTGTCATTTTCTCTATTGCATTTTGTTGCTTTTTCACTGGCGTCTTCTATTTTACTTTTTTTCCTTTATGGTTTTTGTTTGGTTAATTTTCTTTTTGTAGCTTTTTGAGATGTGAGTATAGTGTGTATATTTACTCAAAATTATAAAATTAAAAACATTAGAGATCTTATTAGCTAAATTTTTCAGTTCATTAAGGGAAGAGTAATTCTTTTTTTTTTTTTTTTTTTTTTTTTTTTGAGACGGAGTCTCGCTCTGTTGCCCAGGCTGGAGTGCAGTGGCGTGATCTCGGCTCACTGCAAGCTCTGCCTCCCGGGTTCATGCCATTCTCCTGCCTCAGCCTCCTGAGTAGCTGGGACTACAGGCGACTGCCACCACGCCCGGCTAAATTTTTTGTATTTTTTTTAGTGGAGACAGGGTTTCACCATGTTACCCAGGACGGTCTCCATCTCCTGACCTCGTGATCCGCCCGCCTCGGTCGGCTAAAGTGCTGGGATTACAGGCGTGAGCCACCGTGCCCGGCCAGGGAAGAGTAATTCTTTAAAAATATGTATGTTACTTCATCAAACGGCCACAGATTACAATTAGCATAGCCATTATGAAAAGTACTTTATCAAAATATTAAAGCTTTTCATATTTTGGTTAAGCAATATATGAAATAGAATAATTTTCTCATTCCACATGAGAAATGTTAAAAAGATCATTGAAGATATGACTTATCTAAGTTTCCATGGAGTCTATACTCCTGATCTGAAGTGTAAAACAGATGCAATGCTTAACGAAACTATATGGAGAAATATCAAACATCTGGGTTTGGGTTTATAAATCAAGGCCTACATTACAAAAGTGTGAATCATGGCTCAATTTAGAAAAAAACATGCAAAAGTTTAAAAAAAAAAGAATTATAACTCTGCGCATAATTCTTTATTGACTAGCTGATGAGATAGTGTGAAAATGCCGTGAAAGCTCTGGGTGAAAATAACTAACTATCTTTAAATAGAAAGATACCATCATGCAAGTAGAAGCTTCCTTTTCCTTGAAATTTAAACGCTTTTTTTCCAATTGGAAAGAAAAATGAAGAAAGAGATGTCAAATGGCATAGCTGTCATGCAGAGGCAATGTTCATATTTTAATTCTTACCTTTAGTTCTTTGCAAAAAATACATGTATAAATACTTTTTAAAATTATATGACACACACACATTGTAAATAGGATATAGATTGGGAGTAATTTCCCTGAAATTATTTGAAGAAAATTATAATTATCCTCTTAAGATAATAGTTAATAACATCATCTATGATAGCAAACTATAACACTGATTAAAATGACGTGAGAGATGTACATAGTTAGAACCTATGTAAATTAGGTATTTTTAAAATATATATTTTATATAATACCAAGCAATGAGAGACTCATGTTTATTTAGAGAAATCCATATTGTGAGTGATGTTTGAGGAAATGTTTGATTAGGAGCAACAGCATATCTTTGAAAGAAATGAACAGATCTTAAAAAAGTGAAGGCAAAACAACCAGCTGCTAGTCATGCTGTGAATTACCTAGTAACATTCATATACTGGTTCCAACAAAGCATGCAGTTCTACTCTGACTTTAGTGCTTTGCATTACATAAATAAGTACAATTATCAACATACAGATAATCTGAATTACCTATCAATTCATTAACATTAATTCGAAATAAGAAATGTATTGCCGATCCTATATGCATATGCATACTTAATCTTATGCTTCCTCATGATAATAAACACATTGTTACCTCAAATTTTTATTAACTTAAAAGGCACCATTTGTGCCATGTCAACTCTCTTGGTTATACGTCACACTAACAATGAATATGAACATGTATTCTGGAATTATAGGCCAGGGTTCAAAGGCAAGTTTGCCTTTTACTAGCTTTTTTATCTTAGGCAAGTTCCTAACACTTTGGTCAACTTTTGTAACATCTCTATTTTTTAATTGTTTTCGTATCTGTAAAGATGAGCCTAATTATAGAAGGTGTTTTTTAGAGCTAGTGTAAGGATCAAATAACACACTAATTGACAAATTTGATAAGAGTTCAATAAGTATTAAATTTTTTGCGGACTCCCTTAAATGACTTTACAAATTCATGAGTCTATATCATGCAATACATAATAACTGCTTATTATTTGATAGTGTTCTGTGGTTAAAAACAGTAGTTAATAAGTGAAACTGCCTGGGTTTGAATCTTGGCTCTGCCAGTGTTTAAGTAGTTTTGAGCAAATTATATAACATTTAGCATTACTATGGTGATTAAATAACAATCCTTTATAAAATTCTTATAACGGTGTCTTGAGCATAAAATAATACCTAATAAATATTAAAACTTAATAAAATGGCAGAGCACAGTGGCTCATGCCTGTAATCCCAGCACTTTGGGAGGCCGAAGCTGGGGGATCACAAGGTCCGGAGATCAAGACCATCCTGGCTAACACGGTGAAACCCAGTCTCTACTAAAAATACAAAAAATTAGCCGGACGTGGTGGCAGGCACCTGTAATCTCAGCTACTCGGGAGGCTGAGGCAGGAGAATGGCGTGAACCCAGGAGGCGGAGCTTGCAGTGAGCTGAGATGGCGCCACTGCACTCCAGCCTGGGCGACAGAGAGAGACTATGTCTCAAAAAAAACAAAACAAAGCAAAAAAACAAAAAACAAACAAAAAACAATAAATTATTATGAAATCACAATATTAATAATAATATGGATAAAAATTATAATAACTTAGACACAAATTCAACATTTAAACTTGAGAAGACATTTCTCTTTTAAATATCCTTCGTCTTAAGTGAGAGAGATGGAGGGAAAAAAGTCACCCAGGCTATAATGTGCAACAATTCTGTCTACTGTATCAGATCTATTGCACACACTCTGTATTAAGACAATCGAGCATCACCCGTTAAGATGTCTCAATCAATTATGGCTTATACTATACGGGCTCACTTTTAAAACAAGATAAAATAGCAAAGTTTATTGTATAAAAACAAATTAGGAGATAGGATTTTCCCTATCATTAAGTTGGTCTTATTCATTTGATTTTACATACACCTTCTTGAGTGAGAAAGATAAAAATGTAGTTGTAAGTGTGATTAAAGGAGATTTTACCCCCATTGCTGATGCAAACCCATGGAAGCAAGTGTCAAATATGAATTTAACATTTCTCATTGACTGTGGTAGAAAAACATACATAAGTATCTATCATACTTATAACTTTTATCCATGGTATATGTAAATATCAGAAAGAAGTATTAAGAATCTTCCTTTTAAGTAGAATAAATATATTAGGTTGTACAGTACAATAAGCCATTTCTTCTATATTATTATAATTTCTAAAGGTTGCATAAACGGTACTTAAAACACCTTCAAGGATTCTAAAAAAATGACTTAAACAATTAACAAATTTCCCATGTATATTTTTCTAAACACTTATTTAAATCTCACATTAAATAATGATTGCAGGCCCAGTGCGGTGGCTCACCCCTCTAATCCTACTTTGGGAGGCTAAGTTTTGTGGGTCACTTGAGGTCGAGAGTTTGAGACCAGCCTGGCCACTGTGGTGAAACCCTATCTCTACTAAAAATACAAAAATTAGCTGGGCGTGGTGGTTTGCACCTGTAATCCCAGCTACTCCGGAGGCTGGGGCACAAGAATCAATTGAACCTAGGATGTTAACCTAGCTGAGATTGTGCCACTGCACTCCAGCCTGGGCCACATAGCAAGACTCTGTCTCAAAATAAATAAATACATAATAATTGTAATAGAAGTAACAGTTACAATAATAAAAATGTCATTTCTATAATAGAAGACTTAAGGACATTATAAAGTACTGGTTGAGATTTTCACTTTTTAATTCCCTTAAGACATTTGTTGTATTCATCAAACTTCTCTCTGCAAATTCATTTTCATATATTCAAATTTCTGATTTTAACAAAGAAACAATGTGTGTATACTACTTAGAAATTTTAAAACTTAGATTATAGCATGCAATTTTGTATTGTTTGGATTTACAATGCTTCAATTTTAATACTTCATTATATTTCTTTTATTCAGATCTATAAGTATCTCAGTATAGTATACATTGCAAGTATTTAACACTTGGCATTAATCATTAAAATTTGAAAAAAACTCATTTTATATTTAATACATTTCCAAAAAATTATGTACATGTAATATGTCTTATACTTTGTTTCATGGAGTACAGCTATTTACAAACAAAATAAGTATACTTTTTCTATAAGAATGAGCTAAAGCAAATTTTATAAAATATTATCCATTTCATGTGTATATTGGTTACGCAATCTGATGTTTCAAGGAAATCTGTATTTGAGAAAGATGACTTTATTTAAATTAAGGAATTGACTGTAATAATGCTGGATTTCTTGCCAATTTGTGATATTGGAATATACCTAAAAATTATGCCTTACTTTTAGAAAATTAAATGATGCAAAGTACTTTGACTTTGTGTGTACAGTATATTAAAATTCGTCATGATTTTTGTTTTGCTAAGAATAATTCTTGTGTTAAACTTTACACACAATTTATTTCAGGTAATATTGCTTTCTAAATTTTTTCAGTCCAGCCAAATCTCAATCACTTATTTTTAACGAGAATGCTACAGCACAGAACAGTAAGAGCAACAGTAACTAGTAACATAATTGATCATAATTTCCAAATTTGTCTACCACTTTTATTCATTTTGACCTTTTGGATATCTATTTAGGTGAATGGTTATATCTATCCCCCCTCTTTCTCTCTGTCTCTCTCTCTCTCTCTTTTTTCTCTCATATATCTATGTAGATATAGAAAAAGGTAGATAAAATGAGAGTCTCTAAGAGAAAATAGATTAATTATGTCTTATTGCTAATACATTTCCTAATAGCCTTCTGCTTTCTCAATATCTGCTTGGTCCAAACATTTAAATGTTCTGATTTACAGCACTACAGAAATTTTGTTTTCCCCTTTATATATTCATTATATAATTTTATTGTAATATATTCTATCATATATTTTCTTTAATATCATTAAGTCTTGTAGGATATTCAATTCAGCTACATTTTTTTCTTGCTAGTAGAAATAGAAATAAGACCACCATCAATACACAAATATGTGTTTTATCATTCTTCTTAAATGTATTTAAGATTAGTATGAAAATAAGAACTTATGAGAGAGATATATATATATATATATACATATATATTATGTATCTAAACAGACATGCCTTCTTTCTTGTCTTTTCATTCCAAAATAAAATTTAGATGAAAAAAATATTTTCAAAAGCACAATTTAAATTGTTGTGAGAAAGGCTATCATGTATGTTTAAATTGGGCAAATGAAAATTGAAAACCTAAGTATCAAATATCAGTTACAAAACTTTATTGAAGTTTAATTGTGCAAGAGATCCATGTCAGATGTGTTTATCAACTCATTAAATATGTTTTAATTCTATGCTTATAAATTTAAGAAATAGATTTTCTTTCTCATGTTGGATCCTAGGGGAAATCACAAAGTAATAAGATAGTGTTTGAAGAAAAGTTAATTTAAGAAATTAAATTATCCAATACAATAAAGTTCACACTAAGTGACATTTAACCAATACAACATAGTATTTAACATATTATGTGGTTACTGTAAATTAATTCTACTCTGATTATTTTATTAATTTATCTTGTTCAGTAAAATAAAAACAACATACCACAGAACTGCTAAAACCTTTGTTACTGATTAATAAATAATTCAGCTAGGTTGCAATTTTTACATAACCATCTACCTGTTATAAGTATTGCAGTTAGATTTTGTAGGCACATGGGTGCATCATAGGAATTTGGAAAATAAATGGTAACTTTGAAATCTGAAAAGGCATTTATTATTTTGCCCAAGGTATATTCATTTCTTTTCTGTCCTTTCTGTGTATCCCAAACATATTGTTACAGAAGAAACTTAAATTTCGACTTTTTGAAATGTATTTTAATTTAAATATTAGGTTAAACTAAAGGAGAACTCAAAATTAAACTTTTCTTCATTTTCATAAACCAGACATTTAATCTTTAATTTTGACATATGTGTCAGAAATAGCCTTAAGTACTTTAGTTCAACATATATTTGTCGAATAACTACTGTGTATCAAGCAATGTTTTAAACACTGGAGATGCAAAACTTAATGAGCCATATTCTTTACACTGTTGAGAACTAACATCTATGTAAAGAAACAAACACGTAAAGAGATAATTGGAATGTGGATATGCTAAGACAATATTTTGCAAAGTAATTTAAAGTACTAGAGTGATGCACAGGTAGGAGAGTATGAATGAAATTAAAGAAGCTGGAAATAATATGAATATAAAGGATGGAAAAAAATTCCCTATGACTAGAGTCAGAAGCTAAAGGAAGAATAGGCAGGTAAGATAGTGGAAGATATTCTCTTTAATGATGGAAATTTTTGAAAAGTAGATTGTGGTACTATTAACTTATACAAGCTATGTAAGAGAAATAATAGTGTAGGTAAGAACAGATAATTAAACTTTTGAAAAGTTATTTAATGAATATACCTGAAAAATACCAGAAGTGATATTCAGTTGAAATTTTACTATTGGAAATGTGCTAGGGGGATTAATTTGCCCTAAAAAAATAAATACGAACTCATCAGTGTATGAAGGAGTTTCACATGTCTTTTCCACTTACTTCTCAAAATATGCCTATAAATTAAGCACCAACCCCTTTATTTGATAGATGAGAATAAAGATTTAAAAATTAAATGGTATACGTGAAATCATAAGCCAGTGTGTTTCCATGAGGCTTTCCCTGCTGGTTTCTGATTCCAATCTTATATTATCCTCACCAAGACCTCTCCAGATACAGAGAGACAATGGATTATTTTATAAAGTTACTGTGATAACTAAAATATTTACTTACTAACAAAAACACTTTATGATTTTATTTTATTTAAATATATTTACATCTAGAGAGGACCCCAATGTTAGCACATCTCCATGCTGTGGTTGAAGATATGCTAAATATTATTTCATTTCTATTGCTAATGGGTAATAGCATGATCTTAGCTATAAAGTTGAGTATTTTCTCACTTTAGAGCAAAAAAATATTGTAAGATGTATCAACGCCCTTAGGTATAAAAGCAGGTGCATTTCCTTCAGTTTAAGCCTTAAATATAATCAAGCATTTTAAAAACACAATAAAATCAAACCACATTAATGTATATGAGCCAGGTTTTCCCCAGAGCCTATGCACACAGCTTCAGTGTCCTTTACATCTGCTTACATCTGTGTTTCCTGTCTCTGGTGAACTGCAAAAATGTAGGAACTCGTGCACATTTAACCTTGGTAGATATGGCAATGTTGAATTGGGGTATGGAGTTACAGGGAAAAGGCAGTCACTATTTTGTCACCATATAGTGATCTAAAAGAATTACCATTGTGATATCAATATCAGTTTCTTATATAAATGCTATGTTTGAAGCATTTTTATTTTCTCAAATATTATACCCTTATTAGCACAAAGTTGCCTCTTTGTGTGAAATGTTACTGTTTGTTTTGTTCCTGTAATGAAGTCTCCTGAAAAATTCATTGTTGTTTTGGTAAATTTAAAGTAAGTATTAAGAATAAATTTGAACAATGATTTTAAAAAAGACTCCAAAAAGACAAACTTGATTTTCATTTCTCTAACATTTGCAGCTCAGGTTTGGGCATTCTTTGATACATAAATTATTTTTATAAAAAGATGAGTTTCTTCCTTTCTGCTTTCCTTCCTTCATGTTTTTTTTTTTTTTTAACATTCTTTTGTTTTAAATTCTAAAGCCTCTGTAAGGTTAAATCTCATCAGCTTATTTGGCATATCATGCAAAATATATTATTGCTAGACACACTTTTTGTGTGTATGTCTGAGAAGCCTTCTCTCTTATAATTAAACAAAACTTGTTCTTTAATCTATTTACTATGGCTGTACCTAATTAATATATAAGAACAGACATAGTGTGTTAGTGCAGAGTACTGATACTGTCTTGAAACAACAGAGGGAACCATTTATGAGTACTTTGATTTTTTCATAGACAAAGAAAGAGGAGCAACTTCCAAGGACAGAATAACAAAAGTGAATCTCAGGACTAATATCTTTTGTTAATCAGTGTAGAAGTAAAAAGTCAAACAAATTTTATGATAAAATTTTAACTTGGAAACTAAATAATAAAACAGACTTGACATTGAAAGTGACCTATATTGTATTTAAACTTCTCCACTTCCTAGGACAGTGAACCTTGTGCCAAACAAGTAGACCTTAAGCACAGAATGATCTTGTTTTTCACATTATAATATTTTTTACTAATATTATCATTGATTTGACATGCTCTTGGTGACAATACCTAATTTATTTTGAAACTCAAATGACATTAATGGAGAACATAAGAGTTTGATGTTTACCAAAATGGATCATAGGTTAAAACAAAGTTGAGATGTGCTCATTTGAACATACATTGGGACTTTAATTATAGAACGATTATAAAAACTTGAATGCAGTAATATCGTTCTCAGCTGGTTTACTTAGAAAGATGCATATTTTGTATGAAATTCATTAGTCAATGACCTTGAATGTACGTAGCTCCAAAAAGGTAGGGGGAATCTGGGATCCTTTTCTGAAATCCCTACCTACCATTGTTTTATCACATATTCATCTCTTTCCAAAGAAAAAAGTTAAGTTTTCTATCTTTTTCTTTTTAAAATATATAATACATTTTTATTTTTAAAATTAGTTAGAATTAATTAATATAATTAATTTTGTAATTCATCTTTCAAAATTTTAGAATTTTAATTGATTTTCAGAATTTCTGGAATGGTGCTTGATGGATTTTATAAGGTTTGAATCACATTGGTGGATTGTTAAATTATAAATTATATTGGACACCTTTACTTATATTTTGAAATTTGAACTATTTTTCTGGTGTAAGTATTTTATTCTGAGGCATTATGCTTCAGGGTCAAAACAACGACCTGGTTTCGTGTTGTCGAAGAATAGTGAGGCACAACGCAACTCACTTTCAATGGGTATCATTTGTTTTCCATCAGCAAGCTAAGTGGCAACTGTGAGTAATGAAGAGGGGAAAGCGGGTAGGAAGTTTTTTCTCCATGCCTAGACCACCATTCATTCCCAGCTGATGCACTTATGGGACATGTGTTCTATCATTTTCCCAAAGTCTGCACAAAAAGATGTAGCCACTGTATGGTTCATGTGACAGTCCCCAGGTCAGGTCAGTGCACAGAGAGAGATTCAGATGGTTGACTCTTATATCCTACTTGGAAGCCTGAGTGCTTTGGATAAACCTCATGTTTTTGGTTTACAGTTGCCTCGGCCCTATTCTAATTGGTTATACCTAAAGTTGCACAGGACACTTCATCATTAGTTTTACAATTTAACTATTTCTTATTGTTTTTTCATCAATACATTTATGTTCTGGCTAGTACTTTCCAAAATGTTTAAAACTTTAGGCAACAGAAAGTGCTTATCTCTTGGGCAAGGTAGCCACTTGCTGGTATTTGGGAGCACCAAATTTCTTACAGTGGCTCATCAATAATTTAAGCACACTATATATCAAACATACATAATTTTAGCATATATTAAATTATTTTTAAATGCATAATTTGACCTATGATTCTTTGAATTCATGTTTTTCAAAAAGTCACAATAATGTAGAAAATGTAAGTAAAAAGCATTATACTGTAAGTTAAAGTAATGCTTGAGGGATGCTCATATTAAGGCTATTTTCCCAAAAGATTACCCTTTCTGCTTTACTGATTCCAAATGATTTCGGTTATGTGGACCTTTTCCTTGTAACATCCCAGATTTTAAATTTCCTCATTTCTGTTACTTTGCTGTATTGATGAAACTTCAATTCTCAGAAAATAAATGAATGAATCAATCCTTTCATGTGAGTTTTTTCTCTCTTACTGTTTTTATGTGGTATATTTATTTTACTTATATAAATCCATAATAGTATGCTTTATGTATGTGTTAGAATAAACATTGAAGTTAATTTTAGCCTGAGCTTTCCGTATTTTACAGTGAGGATTGATATACTACAGATTAAAAATGATTTCTTTAGCTCTGTTGAACGTTCTTAAGTATCTGTGGCTAAAATAGTTTCATTTATTCTAACTCATCCATTGTTCATTTTTCAGATGACCTTTTTCTGCTTGGATTTTTTAATAAACAGTTAAGTATTTGATTTTTATGTATAGGAAGTATATGCTATATGTACTAAAGTAAATAATTTGTCTCTGTTTTTATCTTTCATCATGTAATCATTTGTAGGTAATTTAATTAGTCTTTTCAATATTGTAACCTTTATTATGAACTAAAATCAACCGCAGAGATTATAAGATATGAATAAATATGAGTTTGAGTCATTGATATTAAACTTATTAACAAAAATATTCTGAAACAAAGAATATGAATAAAAGAAGTAACATAATGTCTGCTGTTTATTGAGATATCAGTGAGGATAATATTTACTTTTTTCATTTATCAACTAAGCTATTGTCTAAGAAATCTCTGACAATTCAGATATTTCAAAAAATTAAGGGGGCATAAAACAGGACAATGTCTAACATTTCACTGATACATTCAACCAAGGATACAACATTAAGCTGCATATTTAATATATTTGTGATATATTTATCACCAGTCTGTCAAAGACTCTTCAGTTTATTTAGTTTAAAATGGTACCTCATACATTTGACATGGGAAAATAAAAACCCTCTCTGAAAAAGAAATTTAACAGCAATAAATAGCAGATAGTCTGCAACCAAAGCAAAAATAGACAAATGGGATCACATCAAGCTAAAAAGATTTGCACAGCAAAGGAAAGAATGGGAGCTAGAAAACATGCAACAACAATTAAGAAGTTTGGCAAATAGCTGGAGGATACAAAGACAACGTAAAAAGTGTTGTATTTTTATCTACAAACAACTGTCACTTTCTAATTCTAAAAAGTAGAAAGTAAAATTTATTTTTAAACAATATATTGACTTATTCCCAGTAATTTGGGAAGCCGAAGCGGGCAGATCATTTGAAGTCAGGAGTTTGAGACCAACTTGGGCAACATGGTAAAACCCATCTCTACTAAAAATATAAAAATTAGCTGGGCATAGTGGTTCACACCTGTAATCCCAGCTACATGAGAGCTGAGGCAGGAGAATTGCTTGAACCTGGGAGACGGACGTTGCTGTGAGCCAAGATTTTGCCACTGCGCTCCAGCTGAGTGACAGAGTGAGACTCCATCTCAAAAAAACAAAAAGAAAAAAGAAAAAGAAAAAGAAAAAAATAAACAATATATTTTTAAAAGCAATTTAAAATATTAAGTACCAGGTGATAAATCTAACAAAAGCATGTAAGACATGAAGAAGAAAGTTGTAACACAGATGGATTTTTATTAGAAAAGTGTTGAGTATGTTTACAGATTAAAATACTTCATAGTATAAAGACATAGTTTCTTCCCCAAATGATTCCATATGTTCAAACAAATTTTAAAATAATAATAATATATTTTTTAAATGGAACATAAGCTGGTTCTAAGTATATTTCAAAATTAGAAAGACTAAGACTAGGCACAATACTCTTGAAGAAAACTTTTAAAGGATTTTCTCCACCACATGTCAGGACCTATGAAGCTATAGTGTTTAGGACTCCTAGGTACTGCCAGACTAGAGAAAGAAACTGAAGGAATCAAATAAAGAACTCAGAAACAAGCCTACATACTTCTAGGGACAATATTTAAGTGAGGTTTACAAATTAACAAGGAAAGAACAGACATTCTCATGCACAATGCTAGGATATTTGGGTAGTAAGTAAACAAGAAAGTTGGGATCTTTCTTTCTACAATATACCGTATTTAATTCCAAAGAGAATAAATGCTGAGATTTAAAAGACAACCTGTCAAGCTTTAGAGAATAGGAATGATTACTATCTTCATAAACTTAGAGTAAAAATATGTATATATTAAAACAAAATATAAAAATTATTAAGAAAATGATTGCTTTTGACTTTATAAAATTAAGAATCTTGGCTTCTCAAAATTATTGTTAAAAACAATTAGAAAAAATATTTTCCACTCTTAAAATCAACAAATGAAAAAAAATTCAGTGTATATACACTAACTCTACAAATTAATAAGAAAGAAAACAAACTAATCAAAAGAAATATCAGCAAAATATTGGCATTTCAAAAAAGAAAATACATAGGCACAATTTTAAATGGTACCCAATATCAAACTTAATACAGATTATTAACGACAAAAATGAAAGTTGGTAACACCAATGTTTGTGATGATGTGGAACAAAAACAAACTTTATATACTTTAAAGAGAAGAAATGCTACAACTGATGTGGTGTGATGGTTAATACTGAGTGTCAACTTGATTGGATTGAAGGATGCAAAGTATTGATCCTGGGGTTGTCTGTGAGGGTGTTGCCAAACGAGATTAACATTTGAGTCAGTTAATTTGCAGGGAAAGGCAGACCCACCCTAAATCTTTGTGGGCACCATCTAATCAGTTGCTAGCAAGGCTAGAATATAAAGCAGGCAGAAAAACATGAAAGGATTAAACTGACCTAGCCTCCTAGCCTACATCTTTCTTCTGTACTGGGTGCTTCCTGCTTTGAACATTGGACTCCAAGTTTTTCAGTTTTGGGACTCGGACTGGCTCTACTTGCACCTCAGCTTGCAGACAGCCTATTGTGGGACCTTGTGATTGTATGAGTTAATACTTAATAAACTCCCCTGTTTACTCCTGATTCACTGCTTCTAAAAGGCAAGGAGTTGAGTGACTCTATACATAATACCTTGACAATATGTGGAGAACCAAGGAACATAATGAAGCTGGTTAGTTGCTCCTAAGTTCAGTGGACAAAGTGATGAAAGAAATAATAAACTCAGGGATTCTAACTCCCAGCTTTGGAAGCAGACACGGAGCCTCAAATCTGCTAAGATTGCCCTGAGTTAGAGTCTTATCGCTTGTAGAGAAAGAGCTGAAATTGTGGAAAACAGACAAAAGCTCTTATCATGCCAGTGGCTGACCTGCAATGAAAGGTGCATCCACAGCCATGTCAGGTGTCTGCTGCTAAAGTGAGGACATTGATTGGAAAAGAATGGGACCCTGCAATTTGGAATAGGGATGTGTGGGAGGACCCTGATGAAGCTAAGGACACTGAGTTTGAAAACTCTGATGAGCATTTTTCACCAGAAGAAACAGCTTCCCCATCCCCAGTAATGGGAACATTCCCTCCCTGACCCATGCTGCCATCAGCCTTTCTATGTTTGTCTGAAGAGATAAACCCTGTGCTAAGGCAACAGTAATGCCCTCACCTGAGGCAGTTCCCAGGCACGATAATGTTAATTCTCCTCAGGAGCCACCCCCAAAACCCCTGTTTGCCTCTAGACCTATAACTAGACTAAAATCCTGCCAGGCTCCTAGAGGTGAGGTTGAGAGTGTGACCCAAGAGATGGTGTGCAACACTCAAAAATAACTGCTTGAGTTTTCTAATTTATGTAAGCAGAAATCTGGAGAAAAGGCATGGGAATGAATATTAAGGATGTAGGATAATTGTGGAAGGAACATAGAGTTGGGTTAGGAATTTATTAATTTGGGTCCACTAGGTAGAGACTCTGCATTTAATCTTGCAGCTCAGGGCATTAAAAAAGGTTCTAACAGTTTATTTGCTTGGTTAGCTGAAATAAGGATGAAAAGACAGCACACTGTGAGTGAGTTGGAAATGCCTGATCTCCCTTGGTTTAATGTAGAAGAATCTAAAGGCTTAGGGAAATTGGGATGCTGGAGTGAATTAGTCACTTAAGACCTACTAGTCCCAGCTGAAAGCGTCCAGAGGATATACCCTTGATCAACGCCTTGCAAAATAGATTTATGAGGGTAGCACCTGCATCTTTGAAGGACCCTGTAATTGCTCTTTTCTGTACGTCAGATCCAACAGTGGAAACCACAGTCACTCAACTACAAAATTTAAATACAATGGGAATAATTGGATCCCGAGGTGGCAGGGGCCAAGTGGCATCATCACTCAACCATCAAAAGCAAGGTGGTCATAGCTACAGTAATAGACAGCAGAGGCAAATGGCAATCAGAATAGTCTTAGTCGTGTAGAGCTCTGGCATTACCTAATTAATCAAAGTGTTCCTAGAAGTGAAATTGATAGGAAGCCTACTGCATTCCTATTTAATTTGTATAAGCAGAAAACTTGTAGGTCAAATGGACAAAAGACTAATTTGAATTATTAAAAAAAATCATGGCCAGTCAATAAATTTCCAGACTTGAGCCATTTTGCAAACCCAGAACCACTTAAGTGAAGGGGAAGCCGGGTCACCTTGAAGAAAGACCCCACTACACTACTGATAATTTATGCAGTGAATCTTTCTCCCATCCTTCCCCAAGGAAACCTCTAGCCTTTTATCAGAGTAACTGTGCATTGGGGAAAGGGAAATGATCAGACATTTCGGGGACTACTGGACACTGGATCTGAGCTGACATTGATTACAGGGGACACAAAACGTCATTGTGGTCCTCCAGTTGAAGTAGGGGCTTATGGAGGTCAGGCAATTAATGGAATTTTAGCTCAGGTCTGACTTACAGTAGGTCCAGTGGGTCCCTGTACTCATTCTATGGTCATTTCCCCAGGGCCAAAATGCATAATTGGCAGAGACATACTTAGAAGCTAGCAAAACCCCCACATTGGCTCTCTAACTGGTAGGGTAAGGGCTATTATTGGGGGAAAGGTAAATAGAAGCCATTACATCTGCTTCTACATAGAAAATCAAAAGTAAATCAAAAACAATACCACACCCCTGGAGGGATTGCGGAGATTAGTGCCACCATCAAGGACTTGAAAGATGAAGGGGTGGTGATTCCCACCATATCCCCATTCAACTATCCCATTTGGCTTGTGCTGAAGACAGATGGATCTTGGAGAATAACAGCAGATTATTGTAAGCTTAACCAAGTGGTGATTCCAATTGTATCTGCTGTACCAGATAGTTTTATTGTTTGAGCAAATCAACAAATCTCCTGGTATCTGGTATTGACTAGGCAAATGCCTTTTTCTCCATTTCTGTCCACAAGGCCCACCAGAAGTAATTTGTGTTCAGCTGGAAAGGTCAGAAGTATACCGTTACTGTCCTACCTCAGGGGTACATCAACTCTCTGACTTTGTGTCATAAGCTTAGTAAGAGAGACCTTGATCACTTTTCACTTCCACAAGATTATCACACCAATGTATTGGACCAATGTAATGGTCCAATACATTGATGACATTATGCTGACTGGATGCAGTGAGCAAGAACTAGCAAATACATTGGACTTATTTGTGTGATATATGCATGCCACAGGATGGGAAATAAATCAGACTAAAATTCAGGGAACTTCTACCTCAGTAAAATTTCCAGTGGTCCAGTGGTGTGGGACCTGTCAAGATATTTCTTCTAAGGTAAAGGATAAGTCGCTGCATTTGGCCCCTACTACAACCAAGAAAGAGGCACAATGCCTACTGGGCTTATTTAGATTTTGGAAGCAACACATTCCTCATTTGGGGGTGTTACTCCAGCCCATTTATCAAGTGACCCAAAAGACTGCCAGTTTTGAGTGGGGTCCAGAACAGGAGAAGGTTCTGTAACCAATCTAGGCTGCTGTGCAAGCTGCTCTGCCACTTGGCACATATGATACAGCAGATCTAATGGTACTTGAGGTGTCAATGGAAGATAGGGATGCTGTTTGGAGCCTTTGGCAGGCCCCCATAGGTAAATTACAGCAGAGGCCTCTAGGATTTTGTAGCAAAGCCCTGCCATCTCCTGCAGATAAGTACTCTCCTTTTGAAAGACAGCTCTTGGCATGTTACTGGGCTCTGGTGTAAACTGAACGTTTGACTATGGATCAACAAGTCACCATGTAACCTAACTGCCTATCATGAACTGGGTGCTTTCTGACCTATCTAGCCATAAAGTGGGTCGTGCACAGCGGCATTCTATCATCAAATGGAAGTGATGTATACGTGATCAGCCTTGAGCAGGTCCTGAAGGTAGAGGCAAGTTCCATGAGGAAGTGGCTCAAATGCCCATGGTCTCTATTCCTGCCATCCTCCTTCTCTCCCCCAGCCAGAATTGATGGCCTCATGGAGAGTTCCCTATTAACAGATGGCAGAGGAAGAGAATATTTGGGCCTGGTTCACATACGGTTCTGCATGTTATGTAGGTACCACCCAAAAGTGGACAGCTGCAGCACAGCAGCCCCTTTCTAGGACATGCATGAAGGACAGCGCTGAAGGAACATCTTCCCCATAGGAAGAACTTCAGGTTATCTACTTTTCATGGAAGGAGAAATGGAAAGATGTGCGATTATATACTGATTCATGGGCTGTAGCCAATGGTTTAGCTGGATGGTTAAGGACTTGGAAAATGCAGGATTGGAAAATTGGTGACAAAGATATTTGGGGAAGAGATAAGTGGATGGACCTTTCTGAGTGGTCAAAAACTGTGAAGATATTTGTATTCCATGTAAGTGCTCATCAATGGATGACCTCAGCAGAGGAGTTTACTAATCAAGTGGATAGAATGACCTATTCTGTGGACACCACTCAGCCTCTTTCCCAAGCCACCCCTGTCATCACCCAATGGGCCCATGAACAAAGTGGCCATGGTGGCAGTGATGGAGGTTTTGCATGAACGCAGCAACATGGACTTGCACTTACCAAGGCTAACCTGGCTATGGCCACTGCTGAGTGCCCAATTTGCCAGCAGCAGAGACCAACACTGAGCCCTTGATATGGCATCATTCCTCAGGATGGTTAGCCAGCTACCTGGTGGGAGGTCGATTATATTGGATCTCTTCCATCATGGAAAGGACAGAGATTTGTCCTCACTGGAATAGACACTTTCTTTGGATATGGGTTTGCCTATCCTGAATGCAGTGCTTCTGCCAATACTGCCATTCATGGACTCACAGAATGCCTTATTCACCATCGTGGTACTCCACACGGCATTGCCTCTAACCAAGGCACTCAATTTACAGCTAAAAAATTGTGGCAGTGGGCTTATGCTCATGGAATTCACTGTTCTTACCATGTTCCCCATCATCCTAGAGCAGCTGGAATGATAGAATGGTGTAATGGCCTTTTGAAGTCACAATTACAATGGCAACTAGGTGACGATACTTTGCAGGCCTGGGGCAAAGTTCTCCAGAAGGCCATGTATGCTCTGAATCACCATCCAATACATGGTACTGTTTCTCCCATAGCCAGGATTCATGGGTCCAGGAATCAAGGGGTGGAAGGGCACCACTCATAATCACCCCTAGTGATACAATAACAAAATTTTTGCCTCCTGTTACCACGATGTTATGTTCTGCTGGCCTAGAGGTCTTAGTTCCAGAGGGAGAAAGGCTGCCACCAGGAGACACAACAACGATTCCATTAGACTGGTGTTAAGATTGCCAACTGGACACTTTGGGCTCCTCCTACTTTAAGTCAATAGGCTAAGAAGAGAGTTACAGTGTTGACAAGGCTGATTGACCCAGACTATCAAGATGAAATCAGACTATTACTCCACAACGGAGGTAAGGAAGAGTGCGGATATAGGAGATCCATTGGGTCATCTCTTAGTATTAACAAGCCCTGTGATTAAGGTCAAGGGGAAACTGCAACAGCTTAATCCAGGCAGGACTACAAATGGCCCAGACCCTTCAGTAATGAAGATTTGGATCACTCCAAAAGGGAAAAACCACGACCTGCTGAGGTGCTTGCTGAAGGCAAAGGGAATACAGAATACGTAGAAGAAGGTAGTCATCATTACCATCTATGGCAACGTGACCAGCTGCAGAAATAAGTACAGTAATTGTCATGAGTATTTCCTCTTTCTTTTGTTAAAAACACGTTTGTGCATGTATACACTTGCACTAAGAAAATATCTTCATTTTATTTCCTTTTTCCTTTATCATGTGACATAAGATTTATTTACTTCACATCAGCATTTAAGTATTGTTAACTTTATGTAATAGTATTTGGGTTGGGGATTAATGTGTGTCCAGTTGTACAAAGGATAGTTGTATTATGTTAGATGTAGCTATTACCTTATTATTGTCTTTATTTGAAGATTTATGTATGATCTCAGGAGATGTGTATGGGTTCAAGTTGACCAAGGATGGACTTGTGATGGTTAATACTGAGTGTCAGCTTGATTGACGGTTTCTCCCCTTTGTAGACCATGTATGGTAACCTTCTCATATTGCCATGGCATTTTTACACTGTCATGGCCCTGATGGAAGTGTCTTTTAGCACGCTAATGAATTATAATTAGCATATAATGAGCAGTGAGGACAACCAGGGGTCACTCTCATTGCTATCTTGGTTTTGGGGTTTTAGCCGGCTTCTTCACTGCAACCTGTTTTATCAGCAAGGTCCTTACGACGTGTACCTTGTGCCAACCTCCTTGCTCTTCCTGTGACTTAGAATGCCTAACCTCCTGGGAATGCAGCCCAGGAGGTCTCAGCCTCATTTTACCCACCCCCTATTCATGATGGAGTTGCTCTTTTTCAAACACCTCTGACAATTCCTGCACCCCCAATATATTGTAGAACTATTTATAATACCTAAGATATGGTAACAACCTAAATGTCCATCAAATGATGAATAAATTTCTTTTTAAAAAGTGGTATATATACACACTGGAATACATTCAAACATAAAAAAGAATAAAATCCTGTCATTCACAGAAAAATGTGTCAGACTAGAGGACTTATATTAAGCAAAATAAGTCAGGCACAGAAAGACAAATATGCATGTTCTCATTCATACTTGAGAGCAAAACAAAAAATAAACAAAAAACAAAAAAAATCCCACTTATCTTTATTGGTGGTTTTTTGCATATAAATCAATTTTAATTAACCTCAAGTGACTGCTGATTTGTAGATAAAAATAAAAAAGAAGCCCTCTACAAGGTCTTGGTTTTATAAATAGGATGATAATTTTTTAAGTAACTGTTAATTTAGTAGCTATCAAAATCATTATTCTGCCAAAAAAGCTTGATGTAATGAATGAAAACTTTTGTAGAAGAAGTCTTTCTCTAATGAATAATTTTTTTTTTTTTTTTTTTTGGGATGGAATCTCACTCTGTCGGCCAGGCTGGAGTGCAGTAGCGTGATCTCAGCTCACTGCAACCTCTGCCTTCTGGGTTCAAGCGATTCTTCTGCCTCCTGAGTAGCTGGGAATACAGGTGTGTGCCACCACACCTGGCTCATTTTCGTATGTTTAGCAGAGACAGAGTTTCACCATATGGGCCAGGTTGGTCTCAAACTCCTGACCTCATAATCTGCCCACCTCAGTCTCCCAAAGTGCTGGGATTACAGGCATGAACGACCACACCCGGCCTTCTAATGAATATTTTTATTCAAGAGATCTTAAACACTCTGCAAGGCTTTTTCCTTCCCTCCCTCCCTCCCTTCCTTCCTTTTTTTTCTTCCTTCCTCCCTCCCTCCCTCCCTCCTTCCTTTCTCAACTCAGAAGTGTTATCATATAAATAAAATAAATATAAGCAGTATAATAGTATTATCTTCCACATATCAAGGTTTAAGCCATTCTCGTAAAAATTAGTGGTAGAACAAGGCTTATTGTAAGAATCCAAATGTACTTATACAAGTGCTCCTTATTTTCATACCACATCTTAATACATGTGTAGTGTCAAAAATGTTCTTCAGTCACAATCATTATAATTTTTATCGTAGACGAGAAGGTAATAGATTCTTCCATAGTGTCATATCAATGGCTTTTGAAAACCTAATAAACAGAGCTAGTTTCATCTCCGTGCCCTCTACTATGTTGAAGTAGAAAGACAATATGATTTACTGAAGGCATGCTAGGATGTCTTTGACTATTTTTAACAACATTAGATTGTATGCAACCAACTTCGATTTCGAGCTTTTTATGTATAAATCTTTTTGGCATGAACTATTCTTTATTTCATAAATATGAAATAAGTTTTAAAAATGTACTGACTAAAATGTTACCTTCTCCTTCTTCAAACAAAATTGTTGCTGAAAGCTTTTGTTATTCTCATTAGACTTTTTGCTTAATGGCCAAAACAACCTTACCATTCCCCTCAACTTGAACAAACTTTACCTTGTTTTTTGTGTTTTGTTTTGTTTTGTTTTTTTCATGCATCTAGGCTTCTAACCTCTCTTTGCTTACAGTTTTTACTTTAGAAAGCTTGTAATTGTAAATTTTTCCTGTGCCCTTTGAGATATATGTAAATCTTTCTGAAAGCCTCTTGCCAGTTTTATAGCCAAGAATGTCTTTATCGAGGACCATGGAGCCATTCTTTTGAAATGCAATCTTCATAGAAAATAGTATTCCTATATCTTTGTTTCTGTGGGAGGGAAGAAACCCTAAGTGCAGTGAGTGCCTTGCTCCGTGTTCTAAAACTACCTCCTGTTATGAAGATAAGCAAAATATCTGCACATCTGACGTAATAGTCACTTCTTGAATTGACTTTTGTAGAGGAGAATTTCTTCCTGAAGATGTGTCTACGGTAATGACTGGGAAAGTTGCTTTAGCTTTGATTCTGGGTGCATGCAGTAGCATAGTCTTTGATTTTTGGCTGTGAACAGCATAGTGGTATCAATAATCTCCGCAGTGGCTTGGCTACTTTTTTTAGTGGAAGCTATGGTGAAAATGTGCTGGGAACAGGAGATACAGGTAGATCTGCCCTCAGGGCCCACTTATGGCAGGTAGTGGTGAGCCAAGCATTCCTGACCTTGGGCCACCAGGTGGCATATGCAAGCACAGTTTTAGTGAGTGCAGGTGGGCAAATTCTTGAGACTCCAGGCAGTTTTCCTAGATGCTGGCAGTGGCAGTGGTAAGCCAGATAGGTGGGTGAGTTCTTAGGCCCTTAAGCCGAATGTATGGCCTGGATTATGGTAGTAGTGATGGCAGGATAATTTTGGGGCTCCCATGTGGCACTCACTAATGTTAGCTGTAGGTATGATGGGCTGAGCAAGCTGGTCCCCAGGTTCCTAGGTTGTGCATGTGCATGGATGTAGTTGATGGTATTGATGACAGGCTATGTGGGCTCACCTTCAGGATTCCAGAAGTAGTGTACAGATGCTAGAGGTGGTAGAAGGGGTTGGGTAATCCCCAGGTCCCTGGGAGGGGTGCTCATGCTTTGGGTGGGGGGAGCAATGGTGACAGGTCTGGTGGGCCTGATCTCAGGGCATCAGGGTGTGCAGAGCTCCAGGAGGTAGTAGGCAGGGCAGGCAAACTGTGGTGTTGGTTGTGGAGAGCCTGACCTCAGGGCTGGTGCTAGAGTGTGGTGATCCTGCTGTTGGTGTGGGTGGGGTTGCTATCAGTGGTCCCCTGCAGGGAGCTCTCAGGTTCTGAGGGGTGTACACTTTCAACTCTGGCAGTAGCAGTGTCCACAGTGGTGTGTGTGAGGAGCCTGCACTCACGACATGCACTAGAGCACAGAGACCATGCTTTTAATGGGGGCAGGGTTGCTGTTCACAGCCCCAAACAGGCACTTCTTAGTTTCTGGGTAGTGTTTGCTTTGTCTCCTGGCTGCAGCCAGTGACCGCTGTCATGTTCAAAGGGGTCAGATGGATCCTGCCTTTCTGGATGTGAACTCAAGCACAGAGGCTGTGTTGTTGGTGGGAATGGGGTTACTATTTGCATCCTCAGACAGGCAGCTGTCAGGCTCACTCACTTTGTCTCCCAGTGGCAGCAGCACTATTGTGGTATGCAGAAAGGGGAAGGGATCCATTTTCACATGAGCCCAAGTACTGAGGACATACTGCTAATAGGGATGCGGTTGCTGTTTACATACCCAGACTCTCAGATTTAAGGTTTGCTTGCTTTGGCTTTCAGAGGCAGCAGTGGCTGTAGCAGTGTGGAGAGTTGGGGAAGGGATCTTGACCTCTGTGCATAAACTAGAGCACAAAGGCCATGCTGCTAGTTAGGGCAGGGTGGTTCCCTGCCCTGATGGTACCAAGTACCATCGGTATCATGATATCAGGCAGGGAGCTCTTGGGTTCTGCCAAGCATATGCACTGGTTCTCTTTGTCTCAGGAGAAGCCTCCTTGATGTACTGCACTGTCATTTCCTTGAGGAGTGGTACTCCCTGTGGGTTACAGTGCTGGGGACCCCACAGCACCATTAGGTCCAGCCACTGCTGTGCCACTGAAGCCCTCCAGGTGGATGCCAGGGGATTTTACTGGGGGTTCACAGGGTGTGAAGATGTGGAACTGTTGGTTCTCAGAAGAGGATGCAGTCTGGTGGGAGCTGGACTCTGTCTGTGGTGCCCTACTGCAGCTGCTTAGGTCTTGCTATGTGATATGGTGCAAGTTTCCCGCTTGCAGCAATACCCTGGCAGGTCTCTAGATCACCACCCTGTAGAGCCCCCGCCTATGCTAATCTCAGAGCTGTATAGATGGAAGAGGTCTCCTGTGGTTAGGATTGCAGTAGTCTGAGGTAAGACTGTGTACCCCTAACGGCTCACACTGACCCTTTCCCCATAATAGGGAGCCATTCCAGGATCCCAGCTGGTCCTGGCTGAGCTAGCTGCTAGCTTCCTCTCCTTCTGTGCCTCAGGTGTTTCCTGTGACGTTCTCTCTTAAACTCTAGTGTTCTCTCCTAGATAAATTCTGTTCAATTCTATTCAATGTGTGATTATCTATTAACAATTTTACTTCTTTCTGGGGAGGAAGAGTGTCTGATGTCTCTAGTCAGTATCTTAAAACTTCTCTCCAATATGTCGTTCTTTTGTCCACATTTCTGCTATCCTGTAGGAAGCTACTCTGACATTTGTCTTTATTTTGATATCCCTCACGAGTTTTTGAAGTGGTTTTATAAAGTCATATCAAGGAATGGATATAGACAAAAAAGGAAATGCTATTTTTAATTGACTGATAGAATAATTATTGAAATACATTCTTCTTAAAATGGAACTTTAAGGGCATCTTAGCATGTGTCAAGAAACAAATAAGAGGGAGAACAGAGGGAGGGTGCTGAGTAGATGTTAGTCAATGGATAAAAAATTTCAGTTAGATGAGAAGAATAAGTTCTATTGTACAATATAGTGACTATAGTTAATGACAATGTATTGTACTTTTCAAAATTACTAAGAGTAGATTTTAAGTGTTTTCGTCACAAATAAATGGTAAGTATGTGAGGTAATACACTATTAATTACCTCAATTTAGCCATTTCACTATGTATATATTTCAAAACAGCCTGTTGTAGAAATAAAGATATATAATTTTTGTCTATTAAAAATAAATTAAAAATAGAAACAAATGAGCAGTTAGTTGAAAAGAAACTAAACATCCTCATGAGATAATAACTAAGTTTATGACTCAGCAGGAGCATTTTATGTTTTATAAATCCACCTTTGGTTAACAAAGAAAGCAAAAAGAACACTAATATTAACATGTAAATGAAAAATTAGCATAAAAAGTTGATATTTCTTCAAATTTTCCTGAGGTGATTTTTATCTGTTCTAAGACTTACAATTATTTGATAAGACTTTTAAAATTACTTACTAAATGGAATTTTAATATGTAAAAGTAATTTTTCAGCAAAATATTAATATATATTAAAGAGATAAAATACACTGATGATTTTTTCAGTTTATCATTTTGTCATTTTGGAAGTAAGGCTATATTCACCTACTATGTGCTAGCCATTTGTAGGGAAATGCTAACAAATGACAACCTGAGTAATTTTCAGTTGCCTCAACTTTTAAACAAAAATCATAGAACTTATAAAATGGCACAGTGGATTTGTTAAAAATGCAGCATTCAAGTATTATACATAGTAGGTCCTAAATACAGTTAATTTATGATGGTGCAATTTCATTATATAAATGGTAGTCCTGAATGGAATATGTTATATCCACTGATGTACAAATGATATATTTTCTCATGTAATTAAAGAAAGTTAATCACAGTGTATATCACTTGCAAATGGGTTAAAACAAACTGAAACTTCATACGTAATGCATATAGCCAAGTATAATATTCAGATAAATTTTATAACAACATATTTAATATGCTGCTAATGTTCTTTTTATGTTTTTAAAGGCTTTTTTGTTTTATTAATATAAAAATGATTAAACATACCCAGGCAACTTATGAAATTATATATTTTTGTAAAAAATGTTTACAGGTAAAAAATGATTGGGAAAAGTTGATCTAGATATGAAAATTATATAGTGGTAAAATATTACTTGAGTATTTTCTGTGTAGTGTTATGGTTTTATTTTCATTGTTGGGGATTACCTTTAATCCACACAATTTTTTTCTGGCATTGGAAAGGCAGAGATTACAATGAATGGGACAATGATCACTTGCTAGAGTGTTCGCTGATGAGATGTAAATAGGTTCTGTGTTGGAAGTACAGCTGCAGAGGAGATCAATAAAATTGTTATATGGAATTTGTAATAAAAATTAATTTGTACCAATGCTCACATTAATTATTCTATTTAACACATTCAAATATATTCTATTTCAGTAGTGTGCCTCTGTAACATTCTCACAACACAAAAATACAACTTTGAACAATATCTTGCCTTTTCATATTTTATATTAAAACAGAATAACATTGTTCTGCCGTTTTGACCCTTCCAAGATTTCTCACAGATAACTGAGAGGATTGAGAAACAGCTAGGTTCTGAGTAAAAAGGGTTTAATGAATGTTGCAGGAGGGTAATTTTCATGGAAATGACATTTTTTTGAAGCCTAGAAAATGTAACAAAAAGAGAAAAGGAAACAGCCTATCTTCATGCTGATGACAATGTTTATAATGAGCCTGAATAATAGAAATTTAACCAGCTCCTGAAGTATTATAATCTGCTCTTGATTTCTATGGGAACTTTGCAAGTAGATATAGGTATAACAAAAGAGATTTTATTTGAAACTCTTCAATTAAACTAAGAATTGATAGAAAACAGTTCATATTTTATATTGAGTTAACCATGTATATAATCATTACTAATGAGGCAAATCTTTTGATACCTTCATATTCCATTCTCAAATAGAGAACAATAAATGTAATACTTTTTCAGACAATTCTCCCTCACAACATGTTTTCACTCTCCATCTATATGTACATGTGTATGTATATATGTATTTTTGCACGGATAGATGTACAGATAGAAATATCACTCTTAGAAGAGGCAGTGGTGTTGGGAGACTAAGGAAGCCTAATTCATATAAACTATGTGTGTGGGAGAAACGTAATATTTCAAACATTTCCAAAAGTTAAAATCTTTTACTGGCATGTATTTCAGAATATTATTAATAATTCTTAGGTTGTATTAAGAAGCTTGAGATATGCTGAGTTTTTAAGTAATTGTTTTTGCTCAGCAAAGAGATTTTCCTGAATTTCCTAAATTTAAAACCTATGTTTCATTGTCAGTTTTTTTTCAGGCATTATGTATTATGATAGATAAGCTGAAACATATTACTTTGCGCTCCAGATTAAAAAGTCTCAGTGCTACAGATTAAAATGTCCCAGTTGATATGATAACATTCTTTAAACCATCTTTAGCTAGTACTACACACACAAACACACATACTATATTGTATTCAAAGGTGAAAAAAACCCTGTATCTTAAACTAAAATAAAAATAAAGAATTTTATTGTCATAAAAGCCTATATCCCAGTGTTTAAGGCACTCGCCTGTTGTGCAAGACATCTCTTCTGGACATGTCCTATTATTAAAAGCCTTCATAAGGCTTTAAAGACTAAGAAAAGATCAGTCAGTTTCATTTTTGTTTTTCAGTAAGCAGAGAAACGATTGGAAGCTCTAGTCCATCAGTGTGCTGTTGACACTAAGCCCAACATTGCCTTTGATCAGATGACGTTTTGCCAGCTTTTTGTTGTGTCTTACTTTTAGGGATGTGGATTAAAACAAACTGGCCAACTTTCAGTCCAAACAAGAAAGAACCCTGATAGGCAGGAGGAATCATCTGGAGTATGTATAAAGAGCAGTCGTTCTCAGTTATTTTTTAGTCTTTGCTACTGATTCCTATAGTCTAAGACTTCTTTGATTATTCAAATACTTATCAATTAACACCACTGGTTAAAAAACAGTTTTATGATTTATAATTTCCATGTATATTTGAAAGAAAACTCAGAGGAGTAACACTAAGAATATTGTGTTCTTGCAATGAAAAATAAAATCTCTAATCAGAAAATTAATAGCCTCAGAATTTGATATCCAGGAAAAGAATGGGGAGATCCTGCTATGTTTTGCTATGAGGGTAAAGTGAAAACAATAAAATGTAAGCCTTTGACTCAGTATGTGAGTTGATGATAAAGAGCGGACTGTGCTGTGAATTTTGTACTGAAATGTTCTGAAATATGTTTACTGAGATCTAATTCTCACTTTTTCTCTACTCTTATTTGAATCACTGAATGTTTTCTTCGTTTTCTCTCTCACTTTTTTCTCTCTCATATAAAAATAATGATTGGGTAACTGCAAATACAAACTCACATTTGTTGGCTCCTTTGTCTCTTCTAGGTAACTGTAAATGACTTATATTCTGATTCTTACTCGGCTTTTACTATAATTGTGACTGAGTAAAAAACTTAACCTTAGAAACTTAGTTTTACCATTTGAAGAATGGAAAATTAGATAAGATGATGCCCAGTGACTCTTTGCCTCACATTTTAGTACAGTTTATTCATTTCTCTTTGATTTCATATGATGTCTCCTTATGTGACTTTTTACAAAGAAACTACTAAGACTTTGAAATTGGATTGAAATTAAAGACAGTTTCAATCCAGTCTTCTCCAGCCCATACTCTTGAGAAGATTTAGATGATTACAAATTGTTAGTTTTTCACTGACCAAGATAGACTTAATGTTTCCCTCAGCTGGCCTGCTCTTTACACTGACCTATTCCTAACTATGGAGTCCATCCATCTTTTCATTAGAAGATTTACTTTAGTAAACTTGCAATCGTAAATTCTTTATGTGCCTTTTTGAAATGCATGTAAGTTTTCTTTCAGCCTCTTGCTACTTTGACAATCCAGAAAATGCTTTTTTCAAGTACATGGAAACCATTTGTTTGAAATGTGAACATCTAAGGAAAAACATCTGTATTAGTCTTTTATCAAGTCGCTGATCAAGACTGGGTAATTTACAAAAGAAAGAGGTTTAATGGAATCACTGTTTCATGTGGCCGGGGATGCTTTATTTAAGTTGAAATGTATGTCTCACATGGCAGCACACAAGAGATGAGAGCTTGCTCAGGGAAACTCCCCTTTATAAAACCATCAGATCTTATGGGATTTATTCACTATCATGAGAACAGCATGGGAAAGACCTGCCTCCATGATTCAATTACTTCCTGCCAGATCCCTTCCACAACACATTGGAATTGTGGGAGCTACATTTCAAGATAAGATTTAGGTAGGGACACAGCCAAACCATATCAGCAATCCTTATCTCCCAGTCCCTGCGGACACCACTTAGTAAACACAGATGGCCAAATCACAGAGAAAACCATTTTCAAAATGAGCAATAACTCAGTGTACTTCACCGATCCCATTGATTAACCACTCTAAATTCTCTAGTACTTTCCCACAAGTTCACCCTAGTGCTTTACCTCCCACTCCCCCAAAACTTGCATTTCAACAGTATTAAGTCCAATCTGTCTCCTTTACTGCCATAGCTTGAATAAAGTCTTCTTTGCACATTTAAGTTTGAAGCAATTTTTGCTTTAATACCCTTTATCTTTGTGTGAAAATTTTGCCTGGTCTTGGAAGACTGGGGAAAAAGCTGTTCTTATTTTTTCAGTTATTGCCTCAAGCATCTGCCTTCAAATTTCTAGAAAATCTTTTTTGTATACCCTGTACCCATATTCCCAAATTTTGGTCACTTTGCTTTTTCGAATACTGCCATTACCTCCATCCTTATTAGGTGAAGCATTGTTACTCTATCAAATTCTTGATCAAACAATGCCTATACCATGAAATATGATTTTCCTTATTTCTTTACTTAGAAATGATCTTCCATTGTCTGAGTTCCTATTGTATATTTTATACTTCTTTCATGACTTAGCATTATGTCCTTTATATACATAAATGTAAATATAACTATAACTTATACATTATATGATCAGTGTTATTTAGATTTTTTTAAATTAATGATTTTGGTTTTATGTTTGTGTCTTTCTTTCTTTTGCAAGAGCCTAACTTATTTTTATACCAGCGGTTCTCAAAGTGTCACCATGAGAATCTCTTAGAAAAGCATATTCGGGGATCTAGCTCAATAGTCCAGTATCAAAATCTCTGGGGTGAGGCCCTGCAATGTGTATATTAGCAAGACATTCAGGTGATTTTCATATATGTGGAGTTTGAGAACTACTGTTTAAATTATTTTTCTCACTGTCTTGCACTTCATAAGAGATAAATGTGTTTCTAAATACAGAAAATGTATTCAAACATATCCAAGCAACACACATGTGTATCACTTAAAATTAGTTTATTTTAATTATATTAATTTTTTTCTGGAAAACTTGCTTGTTCTCTAGAATAATATGTATTATAGCTCAAAGTGTCACTAAAGATCATCTAACAATCAGTTTTCATTTTTGTAAATGAAGTGAGGATATACTGGGAGAAATTGAATAGAACATGATGTACTCTAATAAATTGCACTGAGATTGAAATTTTTATTTTCCAAAGCGCAGTCCAATGTAATTTTAAAACAACATATTGTGGTTAATGTGTGGTTATTTCACTCTAAATATTAGATCCCCACTCTCCAATAGAAATTTTTGTAATAATAAAAATTTTCTTCATCTTAATAGTCTCAAAATAGTTGGACACTTGAAAAGTGGCTAGTGCAACCACAACAAAAATCAACTCTTAATTCCATTTAATTTTAAATAATTAAATTTAAACAGCCATAATTGAATATTGGTTACTGTCTAAGTGTAATTCTAGAGTTTTTAGATAATATAAGATATTAATAAAATGTACTAAAGTTGATCCAATATATATAATTAATTTTAATAATTATCTAATTATAAAACAAAGCATATTTGATTTTTTTAAAAATTCTCCTTCCTTACTAGATAATAATTTACAGGCAAAATAATTATTATCAAGAGATAATATTGATAAGGACTTGTGTTGGGTTAATTAACTTCTTCAACTAATTAAACTTCATATTACTACCAGCTAGAAGACAGGGACAATAGAGAAATCAAGAGAGAAGAGGTGCCAGAATTCTATTCTACTCTAAGTAATAACCTGGATTTATTATTACAATTAGCTGAGGTAGTCACTTAAATGGAGTCAAATGGGAATAAAGTGAGTAGAGATATTATGGTATATTATAAATAGTATAATAGAATATGTATTTTTTAAAATACAAGCTAAAAAAGTTACTAAAACTTAATTGCTATTTGTTGGAATATATATACGTAATTACATATTTTTAAGGTCTATCAAGGAGCTGTAATACTTATACAGAATATTGGTTTCATCAAGGTAGTTGACATGATGACACATCTGAAACCATTTTAGAGTAATATGGCCAGAGAAATGGTTTAAACACATAATTTTGCAGGAAGTCTTTAATTTTTCCAAATAAAACGCTAAATAAGGTAAAATACTTGAGAGAGGCAGAAATCAGAGCTCTTCCAGTTGAAGAGAATGAAGTTCTCCCCATTTAGTGTTCCTTGGTTTCATCTCCTAACACCCTAGAGGCTTCAAAATCTCAGATATAATTTGAAAAATCTCATGGCAATAATTTAGTTTATATGTCTATTTGAACTCAGGTTTAAGAGTCATTTTTTTTTAATTTCATCAAATTTTAGGGAGTACCTTCTACCTCTCCTAACATTTTCTTCTTGACAGAAAATATCTTTATTTGCTTTTCAGGTTACTCAATCCAAGCAGAAATATTTAATTCCCTAACGACAAAATCACCAAACAGAATTGTCTTTTAAAACTATAAAAAACAGTGAAAAGCCATTTTTTAAAAACTATAAAAAACAGTGAAAAGCCATTTTTTAAATAAGTAAAGTTTTATTGCAACATAGTCACATTTATTCATTTATATACCATCCATGGCTGGTTTTGACTGTGAAGATAGTATTTAATGTCTGTAACAGAAACCTTTATGCCCATTAGGAATAAACCATTTACCATCTGTCTGTTTAAAAATAATAATAATAATAATAATAATAATAATAATAATAATAATAAAGTTTGCCAATACCAGGTCTCAACAAAAAAATACAAAGTGCAAATTAAATGAAGAATTTTAGCTACCCACATTTTGACAGGTCAGTAGGTTAAAGACAGGTCAAAACATACGAAGCAGTTAAACTGAAAAACATATTAAAATTTTGGTTATCTCTAAAGTCAATATGATTCAAACATTGTAATGTCCCCATTCAAAATGCACAGATAATTTAAAAATTATATTACTTTGATTAACTTTCTCAATCAAGAAAGCCTCCTTTGGTAGAGACCAGGGGTTGGCAAGCTAAAGGCTGGAGGGCCAAATCTGGTTTGCAGCCTGTTTTTGTACAGCCTTTAAGCCATATAAAACATTTTAAAAGATTATACACAATACAAACAAAGAATATATTACAGAAACTGCATATGACCGGCAAAAAACTAAAATGTTTACAATATAGTCCTGTACTGAAAAAGTTTGTTCACCTCAAGGTAAAACTATCTTTGTCAGTGGTGCTCTGTACTAAACAAATCAGATTATGAAAAAAATGAGAAAAACAAATGTATACATAAACAAAACAAAAACTAGCTTAAGAGTTGTCTTAAAATAACAGTTGATGGAACTACAGATGTTTATTTTGGAAGAGACCATTTAGGGTAACAGAGCATTTGAAGATCTCTCCTGAAGACTTTTGTTGTTATTATTTTGTTGTTCTGAAGAGCTAGATTAGAGAGCAGAAACAAAGGTATGGAAATCACAAATATGCAGTCTTCACCACAATGTAAGAACTAATGTTCTAAAATTACTCAGTCATACTTAGAAATCACAGAAAGTTATCTATTAGTAAAATGGTCAAACCGAGTAAAATAGTGTAACACCGTAAAACACTTCACTTAGAGTGAAATAGGATTAAGGACCCAAATGCACATCTATCATATTTTTCATTTTCAAGGACACCACATTTTCAAGATAGTCCTTTATTGTTATTGCATCCTATTATTGTTTTTCACTGCACTATCTTTGTTTACTCGGTGCAAATATTAATGTATTTTATGAACTTTTAAAATTTTGTATGCTTTTATTTTTATCTATGTGATTTGGCTTCCAGCTTTCACATGAGAAGCTTTATCTGAAATGTCTATTAAATCTCTACTTTTTCTTATATTTGATCACTCAAAAGTTAGTTGGAAGCCTTGTACATATAAATAGAGCTTGTCTTCTCTAGAGGTTGATACAGCTGTGATGCTTTGAAATCCGGAATGCTGGTACTTTTAAGTCTTTTTCCTTGTGTTCTTAAGATATCTCCAGAAGACTCTTCCAGCCTTTGCATGAAAAGTGTAGATCTGTCTTCCAAAATTCCCTCTAGCCTTAGAAGAAGGCTAGAGGTTTCAATACTTAGTATATGGAATGAAACTTTTGGTAGCGGTCTAGTCTTTGCCTAACATTAGGAATGCCTGAGAATTTAGCCCTTAGTTGAACCCCAATGCAACATTAATTCAAGGACTAAGTACTTTATTCTAAATCCAAGATAAATGAGGATTGTGTTAAAGTTATGTACCAATCTAAGGAGTTTTGCCTGCTTAAAGATAGTATTTATTAAGGAACATGTAACTTTATAATAAAGAGTCTATAATTGATGTGTAAGATACGCAGTTCCACCTAGGAATGGGAGCTTGTTATGTATCTTTCAGGGAGCACACGAGTAGCAAGCTCTAAAACCTGAAGGAATTCTTAAAGCTGATGGCTTCAATCCAAAGGAAGGCACACTCTGCCTTCTCTCCTGTGTGTTCTAGTGCAGTGTGATGGAGACATTCGGAAGACACGTCAGGGAGGCATAAGGATTGTACCATGCTGTTACAGAGCATGCTGTGTTGTTACCTATCTTGTATACTTTTTCAACACTAAGTAAGTGTTTTGGCAATGCTTATTTAATCCTATGGGTTTGTTTGTGAATTCAAATGCAGAATCCCTGCTGTTGGAGCAGTGTGAAGATTATTGGATATAAACTTTCATCTACTTCTCTCATTTACTGTATGATAATGTCTCACTCCTGCCTGCCTTAAATTTAGGCCTTTATTGCATTATTCCAGTATCCCTTTCTTTTGCATTTTTCAGAAAATACAGCCGTAGGCTTCTGCCAGGTTTGCTATGGACAGTCACTAGTTCCACAGAGTGGCAGAAAAGATAGGTTTGCTCCATCTTTTCTTAGACTGTTTAACAAGTGCCTTGTTTTAGTTTCACATTCACTACTCTACTTTCAGAGGCAGCTAACGTTGCAAGTTCCTGAGTCTTTGAGAAAATTCATTAAATTGCGTTCTTTCTTGGTATTTCACTGTGGTGGTTTAGCATTCAGTTATCTTGCCTCTTCTAAGTTACCACTTGTCCACCAGGTTTCTAGCTACCAATATTGTATTTTTTATCTTTTTTTCCTCCACTTTTGTTGATTTTACATTTATGTTGAAAAAATATTTTATTATTATTATTATTTTGAGACAGGGTCTTGCCCTGTCACCCAGGCCAGAGTGTACCCAGGCATGATCTCGGCTCACTGCAACCTTTGCCTCCCAGGTTCAAGCAATTATCCTGTCTCCGCCTCCTGAGTAGCTGGCACTACAGGTGTGCACCACCATGCCCGGCAAATATTTGTATTTTTGGTAGAGATGGGGTTTCACCATGTTGGCCAGGCTGGTCTTGAATTTCTGACCTCAAGTGATCTGCCCACCTCAGCCTCTCAAAGTGCTGTGATTATAGGAATGAGTCACCAAGCCTAGCTTACTGTTGAAAAAATATTTTAAGTATCATTTTGGAGTACGTATTCCACATGCATTTGCCCCATGACTCTTTATGACAAGGTAGTAAAGTCTATGGGCTTTTCAAAATAATGTTCTTAATTCATGAAATAAATTACATAGAAATGCAACAGAAAGCAGTTGCATTGAAAAGAAGTTATAAACATGTTTTTAAACTATTTTTGGTGTAACAATAAATATATCTCCACTCATGCCTTAAGTAAAAATATTAAGTGCATACCTAATATCTATCATAATTTCAAAGTATTGATCAATATAATCAAAATTCTTACTTATCTGCATTCCTACTTGTCTAAATTATGACATGAAACTGCCTATGATTTTTAATGATAATAGAAGCCATAAATATTGCTAACATTACTGGAGTTTGGTGCTTCCACATCTTGAAGGAAAGATAATTTTCACTCAAAAGTTACTGTAAATAGATATATAAAATACAAGATTGTACCCATTCAAGTTCATGTCCTCTAGTTATGAACCCCTGATTTAGAGGGATCTCAGAGACATAGCAACTAAATCTGTGTTTCGGTGTTCTACCTTAAACTGGAAGTATCCTTATATTCCTTAAATCCATTAAAAGAAAAAAATGCTTAAGATAATTCACAGTCACTGTATGTGATGTTTCACCCATCTTATAAGGAAAAAATGCACAATATAAATATATTTAATAGGTAATATGAGTTATTTTGTATGGGTTCATGCAAGCAGAAGGCTACTAGATAAAGATGCAGTGCTGATATTTAAACTAAATTAAAATACATTCTTGCTGTTAAAAAATGTCATGCTCCAGTTGTTGAGGTAAGTGGGATGAGAGAAGATAACATGTTTTGAGGCTGTCATTATGCACAGTGTGGAACTTCTAATGTAATACAGTGGAACAGACAGAGTATGATTTTCTGGTGCATGGGCATTTAAGAACATGTAAAAGAAGGAGTTTCTCTGAACATTTTCTTTGTGGTTTTGAGAACAACATTTTCCTGAGCTCACATACTGTAAGACTGTATCTTTATCTTTGTCTACCACAATATTTATATGATTACATATGTATATGTTATTTCTATATTTTATTTTTGTATCTTAATCAAATACACTTAACTAAATATATTTATATTAAAAATAAGTGTCCAAAATGCCCTATTAAAGCCTATAGGAACTTATTAGGATGGAAAAAATTCCATATGGACTCTGGTTCAGCTAAAATATAATACACTACTTTCTCTCTGCTTCTCTTGGCTAAGTACAGCTAAAACCTTAGAAATAATGCAAGAGGCAACCAAAGAACAACTTCAGAGTAGTGTGAGGAAGTTGCACAGTTTTGTCACCCTAGAGCTGGAAGAACAACTCAGCAGTGTGTCTTCTGTCACTCCAAGCAACAAAAAGAGAAGACTGGCTCCGTCTTGTCTATAATCACCAACCCAGCAACAAAGGCAGCCCAGATAATCTAATTTATCACTTGGAGCAAATGGGAGCCTCTCTGGCAACAGGCAAGTGTGACACAACAGGCCTTGGTAGAAACAAAAAAAAAAGAAAAGAAATAAAGAAAAAATGTGCATAGACAAACTATTGATGTTTTTCTACTGTGTCCCTGAAATATAGTGGGGGTAACCAGATGGCATTGGCAAACGGGATCTTGCCAAAACAATTGGCCATTAATTCTCTTGGGTCTGAAAAATGCAAACTGCATTCAGAGAAACCAGGGTGACCAAGAAGCACTGCTAAGGAGCATCATAGCACAGCAAGCACCTAACAGGGAAGTGCTCTTCATGCCCCATATCAGGCAGTAGGGCCTCTGTGCAGGGTCTTCAGGAGATCTCAGCACAGCCAATACTTAAACAGAAAAGATTCCTAATCCTTGAAGTCCTGAGATTCCCCTCCCTTACTGTATTAGTTTCCTACTGTGCTTAAAATCACACAATTTTTTATTTTACAATTATGGGTGTCAGAATTCCTAAAATTAAGGTGTTAGCTACACTATATTTCTTCTAGAGGCTCTAGGAGCGAGTACTTTATTTGTTTTTCCAGCTTGTTGAGACTGCCTGCACTTCTTAGCTTGTGGCCTCCTAAGCCTCAAATCATATTACTGCAACCTTTGCCTCTGTGTTGACATACCCTTTGCTGCTACTCTGTCCCCCACATCCAATCTTATAAGGACCACTCTGATTACATTATCTCCACTCAAATAATCCAGGGTAATCCATTCACCTGAAAATTCTTAATTTGTTACATCCAAAAATTCCCTTTTCTATTTAACTTAATATATTTACAGGTTCCAGGAATTATGACATGGACACCACTGGGAGTCCATTGTGCTTACCACAGTCTACATTCTGGCCCCTAATATTCACGTCCACTCCACATGCAAAGTACATTAATCTCATACCAACATCCACAAAAGTTAACATCAATTCAAAATCCCAAAATCTTACCTAAACTTCATCAGACCAAAAGTCCCAAATATCATCTAAGTCAGAAATTAGAGGAAGTCTGACAGCAACTCTTCCTGAGGTACAATTCTTCTCTACCTGTGAACCAGTAGAACATAAGAAATAAGTTAACTGCTCTCAAAATATAATGATGGTTCAAGCATAAGATACAGTTAAAGACATTCTCATTCATGAAAGAATGCACTGTCCATGTCGTTCGAAGTGATTGTACCATTTTTGCATTTCTACCAGTAATGAAGGAGGATTCCTGTTGCTCCGATTTCTTGCCAGAATTTGGCACTGTCATAATTTTTAATTATAGCCATTCTGATAGATCTGTAGTTGTATCTCATTGTTGTTGTAGCTTTAATGTGCAATTCCATCATGACACATTATATCAAGCATCTTTTCATGTACTTATTTCCCATCTGTATATCTTGTTTTGAGAGAAGTCTGATTACATGTTTTGTCTATTTTAAAATTGGCTTTTTAAAAATTATTGAGTAATTAGTGCCTTGTATTTTTTTATACAAATCTTTTATATGTGTTTGTTTTTTTTCTCCCAGGCTATAACTAGTTCTTTCATTCTCTTAAGAATGTCTTTAGCAGAGCAGAAGTTTTCAATTTCAATGAAGTCTTACATAGCTAGTCTTCACAGCCCAAGACTCCATTGTTGCATCTAAAATCACATCACCACACCTAAAATCACATAGGTATTTGCCTAGGTTTTCTTCTAGGAGTTTGATAGTATTGTGTTTTATATTTAGCTCTATAATGTATTTTGAGTTAACTTTTATGAAAGGTATAAGATCTGTCATCTGTCCATAGATTGATTTTTTGGCATATGACATTTAATTTTCTAGACTCTATATTGAAAAAACTGTAATTTCTCCATTAGATTACCCTTGCTCCTTTGCCAAAGATCAGTTTAGTTTATTTGTGTGATTCTATCCATGGGCTCACTATATGTTCCATTAATTTATGTGTCTATTCTTTCATCACTAGCATGACATCTTGAGTATAATAGATTTATAGTTCGTCTGGAATTCAGATAGTGTCAGTCTCCTAATGAAATTCTCCTTTAAAATTTTGTTGGTTATTCTGGGACTCCTGCTTTTTCATATAAACTTTTGAATCAGTTTACCAATATCCACAAATAACTTGCTTGGATTTTCATTGAAATTGCCTTAAATCTATAAAACAATTTGAGTATAATTGTCATCTTATTAATACTAAATTTTCTATCTGTAAACATGTTATGAATGACTATTTATTTAGAAATTTTGATTAATTTCCCAGAGTTATTTTAATTCCACATATAGATCCTGTAGGTATTTTGTTAGAGATATATCTATGTATTTTTAGTACTACCATAATTGATAGGCCATAACATACCGTGCTAGCACTAATCAAAGGACACTGAAGTAACTATATTAATTTCAGAAACAGTATACTTCAGACAAGGAAAAGTTTTAATGCCTTCTATTACTAGGTTGGAAGTATACCACAAACCTAGTAATAGAAGACTGTATTACTATATTTGTCATTGCAATTTAGTCTTAACTCTAGTCTCTTTGCCAGGTTCCAAAATGTTAGTAGAGAGACAAATTGGCTTTCAAACTGGCAAAACAAACAAACATAAGAACCAAAAATAACATACAGCTCAAAGATCTACACCAGCAATAGTCCAGAGCTCATATAGGAGAATGAGACAGTTCAGGGCCTTGTAAAGGCATAAAAATGTTGAGAAGATGGTAGGAGAATTAGCCTTCCACATCCATGATGTTCCTTCCCCATGTTCTGATTGGCACTGATCATATGGAAAAATCTCCCCCCAACTTATGATTGCACTGAAAATAGTAAAATATAGTTCATCAACCATCTTCCCCACCTCTTTAGTTTTCTGGGAGGAACCTTGTTCTTGATTTAACCCACAGGTAGCATTGTGACTGCCTAGAGGAAAGAATATCCCTAAGGACAATCAGAGACAAATGGAGAAGGTAGGACTACCATCCCTAGCCCTGTAAACTCCACTCTGTAACTTTACCAAAGGAAACACCAAATAAGAGTGACTGTTTAGAAGCATCACATTGTAGGAAGCATGTTCCCCAGGTCCCCTGGTCATGGAACCCTAGCCAGCCTTCCCACACTGCCAAATATTTCCTTTAGAACATCCACCATTTGGGACAGGTAGTGCATCAACATTTTACTAGAGACAAGGCAAACCTAGGCTTAAGGTACCACTGAAAGCCAAAAAATAGACAGTGACCTAGCATTGAAGATTTGCTAAGTGAATATATGCAATAAAAATCAAAACACATTGAACAAAAGAAACAAGAATATATAACTAATCCTTCAATCAAAGACAGACGTACATCCACAAGAAACAACAGCAAACAGGGAACAATGGCCACCCTAAAGTACAAAGCAAAAATCCAGTTACTGGACCTAACAAGATGGCAATTTGTGAGCTCTTTGACCAAGATTTCAAAATGGTAGTTTTAAGGAAGCTCAGTGTTCTCCAAGATAACACAAAAAATCAAATTAAAAATTTATTTTAGAAATTTAACAAAGATATTGAAATAATAATAAAAATTCAATCAGAAAACTTGGAACTCAGAAATACATTTGCTGAACTGAAGAATTCTTTAGAGGCTCTCAAAACAGAATGAACTAAGCAGTGAAAAGAATGAGTGAGCTCGAAAACCAGCTATTTCAAAATACACAGAGGAGAAAAAAGAAAAACAGAACAGAATGAAAAGGAAAAAAAACCACCTATAAAATACAAAAAATTACCACAAAATATCAAACTTAAGAATTATTCATATTTAAGAGGTAGCTGAGAAAGAGCAGGTGGTAGAAAACTTATTCAAATAAAACAATAAAAGAAATATTTCCAAAACTTGAGAAAGATATAAAAATATATAGGTAAAAGAGGTTCTTAAATACCAAGTAAATTCAGTCCAAATGAGACTACCATAAGGTATATAATAATCAACTCTCAAAACCTAAAGATTAGATTATAAAATCAAAAATCAGCAAGAGATAAGAAGCAAATAACATATAAAGGAGCTCCAATTTGTAGGCAATTGGCTTCTCAATGAAAACATGCAGTCAGTAGACTTCTCAATGGAAATAATACAGGCCAGAAGAGAGTGGAAAAAGATTTCAAAGTTCTTAAAGAAAACAAAAACAAACAAACAAAAAAAAAACTGCCTTTCAAAAATATTGTATGCAGGAAAATTGTCATTTAAATGTGGAGAGATAGTCTTCCCCAGACATACAAAAGCTGAGAGAATTTGCCACCATGAGACCCATCTTGCAAGATATGCTAAATGGGAGTTATTCAATCTGAAAGGTAAAAAACAGAAGAACAAAAACCTAATGTGCAAAAGAAAACTTTGCTAGGTGAAAACACTGGTAAAAGGAAGTACACATAAACTTAGTAATAGAAGAGTCTATTACTGTATTTGTCATGACAATTTGCTTTTTAGTATGAAGACCAAAAGACAAATCTATTCCAAACAATAATAGCTACAGCAACCTGTTAAAAATAGGTAGTATAAAAATATGTAAACGGAGACAAAAGTCAAAATGTGGTGAGGATCAAGTTAAAGAATAGAATTTTCTTGTTTTACTGCCTTTGTTTCTATTCTTTCATTTGTAACTAAGATAAGTTGTTATATCTACAAGATTTCTTTTGTAAGCCTTATGGTAACCAGAGTGCAAAAACCTATAATAGAATCAATAAACTGAAAAGCAATAAATTGAAACATACTGCCAGAGGTAATCCATTAACCACAAAGGGAAAAAGGAGGAGAGAAGTCTTAAAACCACCAGAAAACAAGCAACAAAATGGCAATAGCAAGTCCTTACTTATCAATAATACACTAAATGTAAATAGCCCCAATTATCTAATTAAAAGGCACAAAGTGGCTGAATGGATAAAGAAACAAGGCCCAACTATATGCTACCTTAAGAAACCCACTTCACCTATAAAGAAACAAGGCCCAACTATATGCTACCTTAAGAAACCCACTTCACCTATACAGACACACATAGACTGAAGGTGAAAGGGTGTAAAAAATATTTTATGCAACTGGAAACCAAAAAGGAGCAGGAGTAGCTAAATGCATACCAGATAAAATAGACTACAAATCAAAGACTGTAAAAAGACAAGGAGGGCCATTATATAGTGCTAAAGAGGTCAACTCAGCAAGAGGATGTAACAATTATAAATATCTATAGGCCCAACACCAGACATTTCAAAATTAAAATTTGAAAACCAAAGACAATGAAAAAATCTGGAAAGCAGAAAGAAATGATATATTACCTATAGGGGAACACCACTTTCAATAACTGCAGATTTTCCTCTTGAAACCATGAAGGCACAGGCAGTAGCACAACTTCTTTCAAATGTGGAATATAAAGTACTAGCAACCTTGAATTTTATAGCCTGTGAATCTATTCTTCAGGAATGATGGCAAGATGAAGACATTTCAGATGATGATGAACTAAAATAAAGTCTTAGTCTTAAAGACTGGCTAATGCAGTGCTTTGGAAATAAGAAACATGCTCCTTATGTTAAATTCTTGTGTAAGAAGCCCTACTTTCAGTCTTAATTTCCCTTTGCATTCTAATGTTTTGGCCCCTACTCTCACACCCTGTATGTCAAATGCTGTGTAGCCAATCTGTGTAAAACTAACCTCAAGAAATCTAACTTGCTTTAGTTGAATGTTACTTGCTGAGTCAGTCATCATAGGTTCAAATAATAAATAACCAGTCAAAACATGCTATCTTTTTCAGTAATTATGTCTGTCAATATAAGCTAAATTTTTTTTTATCTTACCACCAACCTTCCTTGAGAGCAAGAATAATGGGATGGTATTTTGGGTAGTATCTATAATAATTTTATAAAGAATAATGTAATCTGCTGAACAGTTTAAGGTAGTTTTCATTTATAATATTTTCTTATATTTAAAATATTTTTTATGCTGGAATTTGTGAAGGAATAATCTGATTACAGCTAACATATTGTTCTAATTTCTATCTAATATGTTGTATGACTGGAGAGAATCAAATGGAGTTGCTGGTTGTTTAACACACAAATAATAGCTCAGTTTCTCTATGTGCATAATTAGCAATAGAATATAACGTACCACATATGATTGCATCATAACTATAATTATTAAAACAGATAATTATGTAGTGCTTACTATGAGCCACAATCTAAGTCATCCATGTATATCAAGATATTTAATCATTCAATATGCTTATTTAATAAATTATTTATTTATGGCATCATGAGGGTAAATCACTTTTAAAAAGTTATACTTTAATTACTTTTGGTTAGCTACTATTACGAGAAATCCAGAATATCAGTGAAATAATATAATAAACCTTTGGTTTTGTTTATATAAAATCTAGTGAAAATGTAACTAGTTTAGTAGGTCTCCTAAGAGCATTCTTTGAAATGGGAGTCAGGGTGACTAGCTGATGTCATGTTGTAACTATGCCATCTTGTAGATTCGTGTTGACTGTTAAACCATTGAGTACGCAAACTGGGGGAAGAGAGAATGAGGAAAGCATACAGTACTCTTAGCACCATGACCTGGAATTGACACTCATTACCTTAGACAGACCCAATTCCAAGGTCCTATCTATGAGATATGAGAAATAAGAAGATATGAAAACATACATTGCCTAGTATCATGGCCAATTTCTAGCAAAACAGAAAATTCTTACTAGGGAAGAGAAATGACTCTCTGTCAGTCATCTAGTTGTCTGTGATACAGTGAATGAGCTAGAACATAAACTCAGGAATTTGGCTCTGAAGACTATGCTATACTATTATGTCACGTGCTAAAATAGACTAATAGGTACTACATGATTTACAGTGTAGTGTATATTACAATATATAATTTATAATATATTTACAGTATATAGTATAGTATAGTAGCATTTGTTATATATTAGCCATTCAATAAAGGTAAGCTATTATATTATTAAGTGAAAAATTATGGCAAAGTAATAAAAAGGAAAATTTAAGTTACAAGTAATAGAAGCCATCTCAAAAAGCTAATAATAAAATGATAATTCATTATAAAGATACAGGGGTATCCTATATATTGTGAAGGTAGGGATGGGATATACTTATAATAAATGAAAAGAACATCCGAAACGAGGACTAGAAACTATTAAAATATATAGAAATTTTAATACTTAAGAAATTATACCTGTGTTAAAAAATCATAATTCACTGGACTGGTTTATCAGCGAAGAGAGAACAAAATACTGAGTTTTGAAATAAATCTATACAATGTGGGATTTCATATATATTAACTTATTTTATAAGTTTTAAGAGAATTTCTTAGTGAATGTCACAGTCATGAGGAAACCAGGAAATAATATTCAGTTGAAAAATTGTACAATAAAATCAGTCTGTAACCAAACATTTTCAATAATATATATGAATATGTGTAAGTGCATATATGTTTCCTTTAATTTTATCTCATAAAAGCATATGGCAAAATTTTATTCACATTCTTTGAGGATGTCTTTATTTGTAATATATTATCATTACAATGCAGAAAACAAAATTTTCCATTTAGTCCCAAATTTGAGTTTGTTAAATAAAAATTAAAATCACTTTTAACATAGTTAATAAGAAAGAAATGCTTGAATACAACATACAAAACATTCTGGAAGTAGCCAGAAAATAACCTTGTTTTACTTGGATATCTTATTGCAACAGACCTTCTCAATAGAATATAATGCTGAATGTGATAGCAAATGAGAGAAGTAAATTGACCGAAAAATGGTTGCCATTTACAAAATCTGATGATGTATTGATGTATATTTGTAATTGTGTATTTGCAAATAGAATTGTGTGCGGTAGAGTTCAAGAAGGAAACACATACACACACACTTGCACACACACACTAATTAAGTGTTCAAGACCCAAAAGAATGACATACACATTTTGATTATTTATATAAAACCAAACACATATAATTCCTAAAAAAATTCAACAGAAAATCTTGATATTTAGTATTAAACATGCCAAATCAGGATTTCGAATTGAATTCTCCACCTTCATGTACATACTTGGGATGTCTTTTTTTTTTTTTTTTTTGAGACAGAGTCTCGCTCTGTCACCCAGAGCTGGAGTGCAATGGCACTATCCCTGGTCACTGCAAGCTCTGCCTCCTGGGTTCATACCATTCTCCTGCCTCAGCCTCCTGAGTAGCTGGGACTACAGGTGCCCACCACCATGCCTGGCTAATTTTTTGTATTTTTAGTAGAGATGGGGTTTCACCGTGTTAGCCAGGATGGTCTCAATCTCCTGACCTCGTGATCCGCCTGCCTTGCCCTCCCAAAGTGCTGGGATTACAGGCGTAAGCCACCGCGACCAGCCTGGGATGTCTTTAATATAACCTGACTCTGGACTAAAACTGAATAAATTTACAAATATATATATATATATATCTCAACTTTGGACCTAAAGAGATAAAATTGAAAATGACACTGATGTAATGAATGAAAAAATTAAAAAGTGTGTTGTTCTCAACAACTTATAATTAAATTAAAATTCTTATACAATATTATATTATTGGAGAATTCCAATCCCTAGGGCTTGTAGGTATAATTTTCTATATACTATTACTATTTTTGTAACCAAAGAAGGCTAATCATCTAAATGTTTAAGATTGACAGCAAATAATTCATCCACTTTGTAAGCAATGAAGCAAATTTCTATTTCTAGGAACAGGAATGTGTCTTTGAGATTCCAAAGCAAGGTATATGTCAAATTTGACATACCTAAAAACAGATGCCAGTATTAAAAGGAATTAGAAAATAAAGGAGAATATGATACTAAATGCAAAGATAGAAATTAGAGAAAAAGAGAGGAAAATGGCAGTTGCAAGGTAGAGGCATTTAACAGTAATAAACATTCTTCTTCCAGAAGAAAAAAACAACCCTCTGGAAAGTCCTGCCTACACTGAAGATATTGTAGCCATTTGGTGGTAGGTAGGAGAGAGTGGGTGGCTCGCCAGGTTCCTCTGCTATGAAGTTGTAAAGGTGGGATATTTTTGGAAACTGTGAGAAAATTTCTTTTTTAGCTGTACTGTTCATACTGTTAATCTTCTAAAGAAATCCAACTGTTATTTCTCTTACTGCCAACATACTTAATTATTGTTGTACAGAGCAAAACAATGATAAGATCGGAACAAAACAGATGGCTCAGCATTGCCAGAAAACTTATGTTTTTACAATACATGTTTATGATACCGAAGAAAATACAATTTTATTGAAAATGTCCAAGACAAATGAGTGTACTTTCACAATACATTGTAGTGACTAAAGCACTCTAACATCATTTTATATTTCTTCCACAGTGCTTTTCTAAGTACTTTGTAAAATCATAAAAGATATACAAATCATTTCTAAAAGATGGCATAATTAAGAACACTTACTTTATGAGTTTAGTCAACTTTATTGGATAATGCTCCTTTGTATAGTTGCATGCTATATTGGAAAATCAACCTTCAAGATGGGATGTTAATTAAATTAGCTTGGACTTTATGACACAGGGCTTTTTGTATGCACTGACTGTATTTGCCCTATTAATTTTTAAAATATGAATTAACCAATTAAATGGAGAAGATTGACATATAAATTGATATATAAATTTAATAGAAAAGTGAAGTCAGAGGTAAGACGTAGGGAGCATAATGATTGGGACACTGATGTCAGAATACAGGAACAAGAAAGAATTTCATCTCTATATGATGACATATTTATATTTCACAGAGAAATGGAGGTGTTATCAAGGCAAAGATTTGGTAAAAAAAGAAAAAAAAAAATTCAGTCCTTATCTAGTTTAGATAAAGCTGAGGATATAAGTGGTGTTGAGTCAATGTTAGGGCCTTGCTTGACATGTAAAATATTAAATATATAAATATGTATAGAGGAGTAGTTATCAATGAAATCAGAACAGACCAAATGTTGTCAGTAGTGATACATGCATGCTTGCATGATCAGTAAACAAATACATGAATAAAAGCATATTATGCATATTAATATATGTTAAAGCATAGCTGACTAAATGGAAACGCATATTTTAATTTTATTTTCAAATTTAAAAAAATGTTATTTTTTAAGAGATTAAAAAACTAAAGCACATTTAGCCTTTTTTGGAAGTTATTCTTGTATTAAAATTAGAAAGATTTCAATACAAAGATTTAGATTCTTATCCAGCCACTGAAAAAGCTAGGAAGCAAGGAGACGTGTTCAGTCTTAAGATGAGGAATCTGAAACTCAGAAAATTTTCCTAAGGACACATAGGTAGTTAGGTCAGATTTGTCACTTGCAAAGCAATTTGTTTTCCACTCTAATGTTGTTTCCATTAAATTTTAAAAGTAAAAATCTATCTCTACAGAAAATAAGTTTTTCTTTAAATATGCGGTACTCATTTTAGGTCCTTTTTATGCATGTAGAGTGGGATTTTAAATAATGTATCTGTTCAAACAGATCATTAGATTGATAAATAGGAGTTTTACATTTAATTACGTAAGCCTTCTATTAGAAAATCTATTTATAAAACCACATGATATACTTTAATCTAAAGTTAACATTCATAGTTTAAAAATTGAATTGCTTCTTTTTAAGCAAATGCTTTTATTAGGATTTTTCTGTGCTAATTTGAAATCCTTACACTCAAAATACTGTGCATATTAATTAAAACATATGAGAATGAGTTTCTTCCTAAAAATATACAGAAGACTGGTAAGTGGAATTTAATTTACTTTCTTCAATTTTTATTGGTTGATTTAGATTTTATGTTCAACAAAAAGTAATGCTGTTGAGTAAAAATACATTCATTATTAATCATTTTACATCTTAATATAAAGATTGCCTGCACATTTTAATGAAACTATTATATGCTAATTACTAATACAGTGTTAAGTTCATCAAGCAATTTTTTCAAAAATACTTTTCAAAATCTGTCAAAGACATCATATTTATTTTTATTTTTTTGCTTTTTGCTTCCTCCCCATCACCTCTCCCATTAGGGAAATTTCCCATAGTTGGCCACTCTAATATGTTTCTCAGGTATTGTTAAATATCCTTGAAAATATTAATACTGTGAAATATATATATATATATCTCTGTGTTTTAATACGTATTAATGTTAGAAATTGCATTTAATTATTCAATTATTTCTAACATTAATGATAAAATTTGCATTAAATTTTTTACTTATTTTACTCTACACAGTTTTCAAAATCTATTCATGCTGCCAGTAGCTTACTTCAGGACTTGTGTGTATTTTACACACATCATAAGCCCCCAACATATTGCTCCTATCCATGTCCTTGATGCTGGATATCTGGGTTGCCTGTATCTCACTGCTACCACAGATAAGACTATAATAAAGATGAGTGTATACATTTGTTTCGGTGTTCATGTGAGAGCTTTGCTGAGGTACATACTGATTAGAAGAAGTGATATCTCATAGAGAAAAAAGGATTTTTAAGTTCACTAAGTATGGTCAGATTGGTCTCCAGATTGGATGAGCTTAAGTATGGCATGATGGTGTCCATGTCCCCACAGACATTGATATTATCTTACTTTTACATCTAGGCATTCTAAAGCATATTTACTAGATCTTATGGCTGTTTAGAGTTAAACTTTAAAAGTTACACTTCTGGTGGAGCCAAGATGGCCGAATAGGAACAGCTCTGGTCTACAGATCCCAGCATGAGTGACGCAGAAGATGGGTGATTTCTGTATTTCCATCTGAGGTACCGGGTTCATCTCACTAGGGAGTGCCAGACTGTGGGTGCAGGACAGTGGGTGCAGTGGACTGTGTGAGAGCCAAAGCAGGGTGAGGTATTGCCTCACTCGGGAAGTGCAAGGGGTCAGGGAGTGCCCTTTCCTAGTCAAAGAAAGGGGTGACAGATGACACCTGGAAAATCAGGTCACTCCCACCCTGATACTGCACTTTTCTGATGGGCTTAAAAAACAGCACACCAGGAGATTATATCCCACATCTGGCTTAGAGGGTCCTATGCCCACGGAGTCTTGCTGATTGCTAGTACAGCAGTCTGAGATTAAACTGCAAGGCAGCAGCGAGGCTGGGGGAGGGGTGCCCGTCATTGCCCAGGCTTGATTAGATAAACAAAGCAGCCAGGAAGCTCGAACTGGGTGGGGCCCACCACAGCTCAAGGAGGCCTGCCTGTCTCTGTAGGCTCCACCTCTGGGGGCAGGGCACAGACAAACAAAAAGACAGCAGTAGCCTCTGCAGACTTAAATGTCCCTACTGACAGCTTTGAAGAGAGTAGTGGTTCTCCCAGCATGCAGCTGGAGATCTCAGAAGGGGCAGACTACCTCCTCAAGTGGGTCCCTGATGCCCAAGCAGTCTAACTGGGAGGCACCCCCCAGTAGGGGCAGACTGATACCTCATAAGGCTGGGTACTCCTCTGAGACAAAACTTCCAGAGGAACAATCAGACAGCAGCATTCGCGGTTCACAAAAATCCACTGTTCTGCAGCCACCACTGCTGACACCCAGGAAAACAGGGTCTGGAGTGGACCTCTAGCAAACTCCAACAGACGTGCAGCTGAGGGTCCTGTCTGTTAGAAGGAAAACTAACAAACAGAAAGGACATCCACACCAAAAACCCATCTGTACATCACCATCATCAAAGACCAAAAGTAGATAAAACCACAAAGATGGGGAAAAAACAGAGCAGAAAAACTGGAAACTCTAAAAAGCAGAGCACCTCTCCTCCTCCAAAGGAATGCAGTTCCTCACCAGCAATGGAACAAAGCTGGATGGAGAAAGACTGACGAGAGAAGAAGGCTTCAGATGATCACACTACTCTGAGCTACAGGAGGAAATTCAAGCCAAAGGCAAAGAAGTTAAAAACTTTGAAAAAGAATTAGACTAATGTATAACTAGAATAACCAATACAGAGAAGTGCTTAAAGGAACTGATGGAGCTGAAAGCCAAGGCTCAAGAACTACATGAAGAATGCAGAAGCCTCAAGAGCCTATGCAATCAACTGGAAGAAAGGGTATCAGCGATGGAAGATGAAATGAATGAAATGAAGTGAGAAGGGAAATCTAGAGAAAAAAGAATAAAGAGAAATGAACAAAGCCTCCAAGAAATATGGGACTATGTGAAAAGACCAAATCTACATCTGATTGGTGTACATGAAAGTGATGGGGAGAATGGAACCAAGTTGGAAAACACTCTGCAGGATGTTATCCAGGAGAACTTCCCGAATCTAGCAAGGCAGGCCAACATTCAGATTCAGGAAATACAGAGAACACCACAAAGATACTCCTCAAGAAGAGCAACTCCAAGACACATAATTGTCAAATTCACCAAAGTTGAAATGAAGGAAAAAATGATGTTAAGAGCAGCCAGAGAGAAAGGTCAGGTTATCCACAAAGGGAAGCCCATCAGACTAACAGCTGATCTCTTGGCAGAAACTCTACAAGCCAGAAGAGAGTGGAGGCCAATATTCAACATTCTTAAAGAAAAGAATTTTCAACCCAGAATTTCATATCCAGCCAAACTAAGCTTCATAAGTGAAGGAGAAATAAAATACTTTAGAGACAAGCAAATGCTGAGAGATTTTGTCACCACCAGGCCTGCCCTAAAAGAGCTCCTGAAGGAAGCACTAAACGTGGAAAGGAACAACCGGTACCAGCCACTGCAAAATCATGCCAAATTGTAAAGATCATCGAGGCTAGGAAGAAACTGCATCAACAAACGAGCAAAATAACCAGCTAACATGATAATGACAGGATCAAATTCACACATAACAATATTAATGTTAAACGTAAACGGACTAAATGCTCCAATTAAAAGACACAGACTGGCAAATTGGATAGAGTCAAGACCCATCACTGTGCTGTATTCAGGAAACCCATCTCACATGCAGAGACACACATAAGCTCAAAATAAGAGGATGGAGGAAGATCTACCAAGCAAATGGAAAACAAAAAAAGGCAGAGATTGCAATCCTAGTCTCTGATAAAACAGACTTTAAACCAACAAAGATCAAAAGAGACAAAGAAGGCTATTACATAATGGAAAAGGAATCAATTCAACAAGAAGAACTAACTATCCTAAATATATATGCACCCAATACAGGAGCACCCAGATTCATAAAGCAAGTCCTGAGTGACCTACAAAGAGACTTAGGCTCCCACACAATAATAATGGGAGACTTTAACACCCCACTTTCAACATTAGACAGATTGAGACAGAAAGTTAAAAAGGATACCCAGGAATTGAACTCAGCTATGCACCAAACGGACCTAATAGACATCTACAGAACTCTCCACCCCAAATCAACAGAATATACATTTTTTTCAGCACCACACCACACCTATCCCAAAATTGACCACATAGTTGGAAGTAAAGCTCTCCTCAGCAAATGTAAAAGAACAGAAATTGTAACAAACTGTCTCTCAGACCACAGTGCAATCAAACTAGAACTCAGGATTAGGAAACTCACTTGAAACCACTCAACTACATGGAAACTGAACAACCTGCTCCTGAATGACTACTGGGTACATAACGAAATGAAGGCAGAAATAAAGATGTTCTTTGAAACCAATGAGAACAAAGACACAACATACCAGAATCTCTGGGACACATTCAAAGCAGTGTGTGGAGGGAAATTTATAGCGCTAAATGCCCACAAGAGAAAGGAGGAAAGATCCAAAATTGACATCCTAACATCACAATTAAAAGAACTAGAAAAGCAAGAGCAAACACATTCAAAAGCTAGCAGAAGGCATGAAATAACTAAAATCAGAGCAGAACTGAAGGAAATAGAGACACAAAAAACCCTTCAAAAAATTAATGAATCCAGGAGCTGGTTTTTTGAAAAGATCAACAAAATTGATAGACCACTAGCAAGACTAATAAAGAAGGAAAGAGAGAAGAATCAAATAGATGCAATAAAAAATGATAAAGGGGATATCAACACCGATCCCACAAAAATACAAACTACCATCAGAGAATACTACAAACACCTCTACGCAAATAAACTAGAAAATCTAGAAGACATGGATGAATTCCTCGACACATACACCCTCCTAAGACTAAACCAGGAAGAAGTTGAATCTCTGAATAGACCAATAACAGTCTCTGAAATTGTGGCAATAATCAATAGCTTACCAACCAAAAAGAGTCCAGGACCAGATGGACTCAGAGCTGAATTCTACCAAAAGTACAAGGAGGAACTGGTACCATTTCTTCTGAAACTATTCCAATCAATAGAAAAAGAGGGAATCCTCCCTAACTCATTTTATGATGCCAGCATCATCCTGATACCAAAGCTGGGCAGAGACACAACCAAAAAAGAGAATTTTAGACCAATATCCTTGATGAACATTGATGCAAAAATCCTCAGTAAAATACTGGCAAACCGAATCCAGCAGCACATCAAAAAAGCTTATCCACCATGATCAAGTGGGCTTCATCCCTGGGATGCAAGGCTGATTCAACATATTCAAATCAATAAACATAATCCAGCATATAAACAGAACCAAAGACAAAAACCACATGATTATCTCAATAGATGCAGAAAAGGCCTTTGACAAAATTCAACAACCCTTCATGCTAAAAACTCTCAATAAATTAGGTATTGATGGGACGTATCACAAAATAATAAGAGCTATCTATGACAAACCCACAGCCAATATCATACTGAATGGGCAAAAACTGGAAGCATTCCCTTTGAAAACGGGCACAAGACAGGGATGCCCTCTCTCACCACTCCTATTCAACATAGTGTTGGAAGTTCTGGCCAGAGCAATCAGGCAGGACAAGGAAATAAAGGGTATTCAATTAGGAAAAGAGGAAGTCAAATTGTCCCTGTTTGCAGATAACATGATTGTATATCTAGAAAACCCCATCATCTCAGCCCAAAATCTCCTTAAGCTGATAAACAACTTCAGCAAAGTCTCAGGATACAAAATCAATGTACAAAAATCACAAGCATTCTTATACACCAATAACAGACAAATAGAGAGCCAAATCATGAGTGAACTCCCATTCACAATTGCTTCAAAGAGAATAAAATACCTAGGAATCCAAATTACAAGGGATGTGAAGGACCTCTTCAAGGAGAACTACAAACCACTGCTCAGTGAAATAAAAGAGGATACAAACAAATGGAAGAACATTCCATGCTCATGGGTAGGAAGAATCAATTTCGTGAAAATGGCCATAATGCCCAAGGTAATTTATAGATTCAATGCCATCCCCATCAAACTACCAATGACTTTCTTCACAGAATTGGAAAAAACTACTTTAAAGTTTATACGGAATCAAAAAAGAGCCCACATTACCAAGTCAATCCTAACCCAAAAGAACAAAGCTGGAGGCATCATGCTACCTGACTTCAAACTATACTACAAGGCTACAGTAACCAAAACAGCATGGTACTGGTACCAAAACAGAGATATAGATCAATGGAACAGAACAGTGCCCTCAGAAATAACGCCGTGTATCTACAACTATCTGATCTTTGACAAATCTGACAAAAACAAGCAATGGGGAAAGGAGTCCCTATGTAATAAATGGTGCTGGGAAAACTGGCTAGCCATATGAAAAAAGCTGAAACTGGATCCCTTCCTTACACCTTATACAAAAATTAATTCAAGATGGATTAAAGACTTAAATGTTAGACCTAAAACCATAAAAACCCTAGAAGAAAACCTAGACATTACCATTCAGGACATAGGCATGGGCAAGGACTTCATTTCTAAAATACCAAAAGCAATGGCAACAAAAACCAAAATTGACGAATGGGATCTAATTAAACTAAAGAGCTTCTGCACAGCAAAAGAAACTACCATCAGAGTGAACAGGCAACCTACAAAATGAGAGAAAATTTTCGCAACCTACTTATCTGACAAAGGGTTAATATCCAGAATCTACAATGAACTCAAACAAATTTACAAGAAAAAAACAAACAATCCCATCAAAAAGTGGGCGAAGGACATGAACAGACACTTCTCAAAAGAAGACATTTATGCAGCCAAAAGACACATGAGAAAATGCTCATCATCACTGGCCATCAGAGAAATGCAAATCAAAACCACACTGAGACACCATCTCACATCAGTTAGGATGGCCATCATTAAAAAGTCAGGAAACAACAGGTGTTGGAGAGGATGTGGAGAAATAGGAACACTTTTACACTGTTGGTGGGACTGTAAACTAGTTCAACCATTGTGGAAGTCAGTGTGGCGACTCCTCAGGGATCTAGAACTAGAAATACCATTTGACTCAGCCATCCCATTACTGCATATATACCCAAAGGATTATAAATCATGCTGCTATGAAGACACATGCACAAGTATGTTTATTGTGGCACTATTCACAATAGCAAAGACTTGGAATCAACCCAAATGTCCAACAATGATAGACTGGATTAAGAAAATGTGGCACATATACACCATGGAATACTATGCAGCCATAAAAAATGATGAGTTCATGTCCTTTGTAGGGACATGGATGAAACGGGAAATCATCATTCTCAGTAAACTATCGCAAGGACAAAAAACCAAACACCGCATGTTCTCACTCATAGGTGGGAATTGAACAATGAGAACACATGGACACAGGAAGGAGAACATCACACTCCAGGGACTGTTGTGGGGTGGGGGGAGGGGGGAGGGATAGCATTAGGAGATACACCTAATGCTAAATGACCAGTTAATGGGGGCAGCACACCAACATGGCACATGTATACATATGTAACAAACCTGCACATTGTGCACATGTACCCTAAAACTTAAAGTACAATAAAAAAAAGTTACACTTCTGTGAATGCTAATGAAGTTGAGCAGCTAAGTTAACATTTGTGTGTATCTATCTATATACGTGTGTGTGTACAGATTTATATAGATACATTTATTAATTTAAAAACCTAAAAATAAAATCAAAGATCTTTTTCTGGGTATTGGATTTCTGAACTACTCTTTTTAATATGTAGAAGTACCTATATTGCCCAGTTGCCTTTAGATTTTATATATTTCTTTTCTAGAATGGGACACACTTGCTAACTCCATCTGTAGGCCAGACATGATGGGCTCTGCCTATAATCTCAGCACCTTGTGAGGCCAAGGCAGGAGGATTGCTTGAGTCCAGGAGTTTGAGACAAGCTTGGGCAACATAGTGAGACCCTGTCTCAACAACAACAACAACAACAACAAATTAAAAACTAGCTGGGTGTGATTGTGGGTGTCTGTACTGCCAGTTACTCAGGAGGCTGAGGTGGGAGCATTGCTTGGGCCAGGCAGTTGAAGAAAACTCATTCTGTAATGTTACACTAAGCAGATAAAGTTACTTTTAACAAATTCAGATTCATAGAATTTTACCTTGTTGTTGTTGCTTTTAGATCTCTTTTTGAAAGAACCAATCCCCATAAGGTGACAAAGATAATTTTCTATTTTTTTCTATCATGTTTTAAATTTGTCTCTCCTAGTTAGGCCTTCTATCAACTTGGAGGATATGTTTGTGTATTATTTAAAAATGCATTTATAATAATCCAAATATTAGGCAAAAATTTAAAAATTTTATGTCAGTTTTAAAACAATAACGTCCTCACTGATTTGTAATGCTTCTCTGATCACACATTGTGTTCTTATATACAGAAAATATCTCTTGCTGAACCATTAATTGTACTCTACTGTCCACCTTTTGAGTCCTTTCTCAGTATCACCTGTTTTCCTGTGTTTTTTGTTTACATATTTTTGTATGTGATTTTATTAACATGAGTTTTTTTACATCTTAACATTTGTAAATATTCCCTGTTCATTTTTTTAATTCCCAATTTTCATAGATATTGTGTATCTTTTTTTGAAATCTGTTTGTAAAATTTTTAAATTAAAAATTAATTAGATGTTTAATCAAAATTGAATTGGATTACTAAATTACTTTGAGAGAATGTGGCATTTTTCCATGTTAATTCATTCCACAAAATGAGAAGAACTTTGTATTTCTGTATTCTGTTCTTTTAAATTTTTAATCATACTCTAAAATTGTCTTTGCAGAGATACTCATATTTAAATAATTACATATCCAGAAGCATTGCATTTAAATGCAAATGATAATTTATTAAAGTTCTCTCTCTCAATATCAGTCATAAATAAATTCAACTTTTAGATTATATTATTTGACCACTCTGTATCATGCATACTTTTTGTGTTTGACCTATAACATTTCCTTTCTTTGGTTCATACATATCAAATAAATATTTTTCACCCCCATTATTTTAAACTTTTAAAGAAATTCTTGTATATAAATGTTTTTTGGTGGGGAGGATAATTGACTTTTTCTTTCTTTTTTCTGTCTGGCTAAACTGTTTCTTCTATAGTTGCTTATCTTATTTCCCTACACTCCTTTGTGTAAGATCTAGATTTATTTTAAATAGTTTAACAAGAGTTTTCAAAACTTGAGTATACTCAATTAAATGGATGAAAATAATTGTTATATCAACTCATTTTGCCTAATATTGTATCTTCCATTTACCAACCTTTAAAAAGTGTTTTCTTCTTTCTCCATTCTCTATAGATCAAAATTTTTATGCTGATTTACATTTTATACATTATATTTTATTCTTCTGGTGGCTATTTCTATCATATTACCTATACTTGTATTTATTCCCTCCTTTTTCTTAAATATCTCTATCTTACATTTATACCACCTTCAATAATAAGAATGAAATGCTTTTATTGATTTCTGTTCTTCCCCCGTACTTTCTCTAATTTTTTATATATTTGTACAATATTTATTCTCAATATTTAAAGATTTAGATTATTTTTATTGCTTTTTTAGACAAGAACTTAGTATTCCTTTTTGTTTTCCATACATCTGCTGAACTACTGTTTTAGTCAGTGTCCAATCAGAAAAGCAGATACTGATTATGGTGACTTAAACAGATGAATTTAAATTTGAAAATTAAATACAAATGTAATGGAAGTGCAGATACAGAAAAATGGAGCAAGTGTCTAAGTAAATGCAGGAAGCAGTGGCTACTCTAGGAAAATTACATTACTGAGTTCCTTAGATGCCTCTGCTGAGGAAACTTTTGAAACACTCAAGATTGTTAATGAGTTTATAACCAAGCTGTGTAAGTGAACCATAAACCAGACACCTGCAAGGAAGTCTAGAAGATGTAGTTTGCTAACTTCTAACCCTAGCAATATACTGGAGACTATAAAAGAGCAAGCATGGTGCTGAGAAAAAAGAATCAAGTATTTGGCCCAGGTATATTTGTATGGGTACTTTCAAAGACGATCTTCAGGTGGTACATATTCTGAAGACTTGAATGCTTAAGATTATTTTTTTACTTTTCCAGCACATTTGAGCCGCAATTTTATTGGGTATAAAATCTTGGTCTGTGTCTTTTTATTCAATATGCTGGGAATATTAACCCATCTTCTTAGTCTTTAAATATTGCTATTCAGAAATTTGATGCTAGTATACTTTTTGTTGCTCTGTAAATATACATTATCTATAAAATCTATAAAATATCATTTTTTTAATTCTGATGCAATGTAATTTATCTATGATGTGTTTAAATTTACTTATTCTTTCTCTGGTACCATTTGGTTACTTTACGTTTACTTTTATTTGGAGATCTCATATTTTAACTTATATTTAGACAGTTCTAATACCTTCAAGTTATTCTGCAATTCAATTTTATTCTCTCCTTTTTTTCTCATATTATATGTACTTTAAGCATTGTGACATCTATATTCCAAATCAGCTAACTTTTTTCCTTATTTTACCATCTTTCTTTACCTTTCTGATAATGCCTGGTTTGAATTACTTCCAGCTCGGTGACTTCATCTCTATAAAAATACCTTTTGCTACTGAACATATATTGGTTACTTGGGTTGCTGTTTTTCCTACTTAACTATTGTAAGTAGTATATACCCTATTTTCTTTTTTTTATTATTATACTTTAAGTTTTAGGGTACATGTGCACAATGTGCAGGTTTGTTACCTTTATATACATGTGCCATGTTGGTGTGCTGCACCCAGTAACTCGTCATTTAACATTAGATATATCTCCTAATGCTATCCTTCCCCCCTCCCCCCACCCCACAACAGGCCCTGGTGTGTGATGTTCCCCTTCCTGTGTCCATGTGTTCTCATTGTTCAATTCCCACCTATGAGTGAGAACATGTGGTGTTTGGTTTTTTGTCCTTGAGATAGTTTGCTGAGAATGATGGTTTCCAGCTTCATCCATGTCCCTACAAAGGACATAAACTCATCATTTTTTATGCTGCATAGTATTCCATGGTGTATATGTGCCACATTTTCTTAATCCAGTCTATCATTGTTGGACATTTGGGTTGGTTCCAAGTCTTTGCTATTGTGAATAGTGCCGCAATAAACATACGTGTGCATGTGTCTTTATAGCAGCATGATTTATAATCCTTTGGGTATATACGCAGTAATGGGATGGCTGAGTCAAATGGTATTTCTAGTTCTAGATCCCTGAGGAGTTGCCACACTGACTTCCACAATGGTTGAACTAGTTTACAGTCCCACCAACAGTGTAAAAGTGTTCCTATTTCTCCACATCCTCTCCAACACTTGTTGTTTCCTGACTTTTTAATGATCACCATTCTAACTAGTGTGAGATGGTATCTCACTGTGGTTTTGATTTGCATTTCTCTGATGGCCAGTGATGATGAGCATTTTTTCATGTGTCTTTTGGCTGCATAAATGTCTTCTTTTGAGAAATGTCTGTTCATGTCCTTCGCCCACTTGTTGATGGGGTTGTTTTTTTCTTGTAAATTTGTTTGAGTTCATTTATACCACATTTTCTTTACAACTACTCATTCCACCTTACATTTCCAATATCATACATTCTCTTTACACTTTATTGTATTTATTATGCTTATTGAAATTATTGTCCTGTCTATGCCACTTAATCTGTTTTTCCCTGTTTTTTCATGTTTGTATTGTATGCTTTTTAAATTTTATAACATTTGTGCTCCTCATAGTATTCCACTGAGAACATCAGCTACTTTTACTCAATGTTATTTGGGTAAGGTATCCCAGTCCCTAGCCTGAACATGCCTATTGAGGTGAGAAAGAGAGAGAAAGAGGACAAAGAAAGAAAGAAAGAAAAGAAAGAAGGAAGGAAGGAAAGAAGGAAAGGAAGGAAGGAAAGAAGGAAAGGAAGGAAGGAAGGAAGGAAGGAAGGAAGGAAGGAAGGAAGGTAGGAAAGGGAGGGGAAGGGAAGGGAGAGAGAGAAAGAGAGAGAGAAAGAGAGAGAGAGAAAGAAGAAAAAGAAAGAAATAAAGAGAGGGAGAAAGAAAGAAAGAGAAAGAAAGACAATGGAAAACAGATATACCTTGAGGTGAGAGTCACTGATGTTAAAATCAAGACTCATCTATACCCTGCTTTCACAGTCCTAAATCTACCCATCAGGCCTTTTGTGAATTATCTGTGTCTGTAAAATTAATTTAACGACTGCCTTTTCCCAAGTGATGCATCTGGGACAGGTTAGGGTGGGGGCAATTACAAATGTCTCCATGACTCCAACAGTTGTTAAGGGCTCCCTGCTCTCACTGTGCTTCAGTGATGCCATGATGCCACTATCTACTAGAGCTTTGGTTTTACTGTCCCATTGTGGAGAAAGGATGCACAATATATATTTTTTTAATTTTCTATTTTAGATCATTTTTATTACTATAAGATTATATTTCTGGCCGGGTGCGGTAGCTCAAGCCTGTAATCCCAGGACTTTGGGGTGTGGTGGCAGGCGCCCGTAGTCCCAGCTACTCGGGAGGCTGAGGCAAAAGAAAGGCATGAACCCTGGAGGCAGAGCTTGCAGTGAGCTGAGATGGTGCCACTGCACTCCAGCCTGGGTGACAGAGTGAGACTCTATCTCAAAAACAAAAACAAACTTATATTTCCACCATTTGAATCATGTTTGTTACTTATTCTTCAACTTGTTTGCATAACTTTGAAATCTAGAAAGCAAAAGCTAAGAAACTAACAAGGAAGCAACAAACAAAGCAAAAACTGTAAGGATATCCCAGGGTTTTGAGTGGCTTACTGAACTTTATAATATCTACTTTATTACTCTTAGTCTCAAAATTCTTAAATAATAGATTAATTCAAATTATTGGAGAAATACAACTCAAACTGGATGATTGAATAGAGCTCTTCCAGAGACATCTGTTTAAAACAAAAGAATTCTCTCTTAAAATGAGATCAGGCTGCATTTGACTGGCTTGAAGTTTTAGTGTTGTTAATTTAAAATTGTTAAAGATAATTTTTATCTTAGTTTTCTTACTTTTTTCTCAGAAACTTTTTATTAAAAATAAAGCAACTGGTGATGCACAGTAGAAACTCATTCAAACACTTTAGCTTGTTAATAGTGTGTGTCAGTAGATAAGAGAATAACTGCTGTGGAATAAATTCCAGAACAATAATACAAAAATGAAAAGGAGAAGAAAGAGTGGACAAGAAAAACTGACTTCTTGCTTGCATTCCTACAGGGAGATCACACATAAAGAAACTCTCCTTTCCTTCCAACTGGTGGGGTTCCTCAGTGTGATGGATGTCTCCAATTCCAAGCAATATTACAGCTAGCAGTTCAGTACTGCTCTGCTCAGCAGTGAAGGTAATGCAATGTGTTTTCAACTGGCACTGCAGGGGAACTGAGATTTTTCTTTTTATATATCATTTATAAATTGATGCTGTAACTTCACCAAACAGTAGTCTTTTAAAACTTAATGAGAATGAAAAATTGTTTGTATGTTCACATGTATATGTGTGTGTGAGAGTAAGTTTATGTTTAACATTTGATGTTCCCAGGAAGTTTAGGGGAGCAACAGTTCAAGCACTTGAATATATTTTTATACTTTGTTTCTTATTTCTTTGTAAATATACCTTTATCTTTAATTTGTATATTGATAATAGAAAGGCAGGACAAATGATTTTTAAAAATATTTCTTTGTTTGAAATTGTAAAGCACCATTGCACTGTAAGTTTAATGCTTTAAGCACTCTGGTCTATAGTCTAGGATTGCTAGATTTTAACAAATAAAAATACTGGCATCTAGGTAATTCTGAATTTCAGATAAAAGCGAATACATTTTTAATACAAGTATGTCCCACTTATCGCATGGAAAAGCTTGTACTAAAAAATTATTTGTTGTTTATCTAAAATTTAAATTTAGCTGGGAAATCCTATATTTTATCTGGCAACCCTGATATTATCTGCTCCACATTTAATTGTCATAAAGTCTCATTTTAGGTAAAATATAAGTTATTTCGGTGTTCATATATGAATACAGAACAAATATATAGGTAGATTAAATATATTCTTGAGCCTGGGAAAGCTGTCTTTTTTTTTTCTTTCTCTTTATTTTAGTAAAGTCAAGCAGTGAACAATGTTCCATAAAGGTCAATTGGCAACTGTACCATCTGCTCTGAGTCCCTAGAATAAATCTCCTGCTGGGGCACTGATATACATGAGCACATGTTGTTTTCACAAAGACCAAAATCTTATATTGTATTCTTGTTTGATCCCTGCTGTGGATGCCAGTTTAGCAGTGTCAGTAATGGTGTTCGTGCCTGAATTCTGGACCTTCATTACACAGATTGCTGCCAGTCCCAGAAATAAAGATTCCACTAGATTAAAGAAACATGAAATAAAATGTTGGACTTCATGTGCAGTGGAAAAATGGGTAATGTGCTCCGATTATTTTAACAGACCTGTTTACCCATGCCCCAGGTTCTTAGAGGGTTGGCTGCTAACATCCCCCACTGCATCTTTCTCTGGAGAATTGCCCTGGGAAGAGAGAAATGCCAAGATGGTTTTATGTCTCCTATTATTTTCAGCTATCCACAGACCATGAGCGATTGATAATAGGTGGCAAAATATCTTATCTCAATGAAGGGCAACTCTGTGATGTAACTAATACTCTTGAATTCCCTGGGAAATCAGGTTGATTTTAACTTTAGATAAAACTATGCATTTCCTTGGCTTTTTCTCTTGCTTTGTCTTCACAAGTTTCACCAGAGAGAGCGCTCTGTCTATAAATTACCTGCACATATATCTCCATCTAAAATTCTGTTTTAGGGAGCCTCAAACCACTATACTATCTTATTGTCACAGAGGAAATTATTTATGTAGACAAAATTAAATGAGTGGGTGAAATCATATAAAAATAAGTATTCTTAATCGGTGATAACTATCCTTCCTAAGCACAACACATGTGTTTCTGTTTCTCATGGCGCAACACAACAGATCTGTAGGCCAGAAGAAAATCCCAGAATTATTATCACTGTGATTGATCTGGTAGCCTACAAATGGCTGAGTTAATAACGTTGATTGTAGAAAGAGTCAAAGACAAATCTAACCCTTTTTACTGCCTTAAGCCATTCTCTCCTTTGTAGTATTTTACTTAATGAAACAGCACTAAGCTTTAAACTGCAGTTGACATATGTTTGTTTTTCTGTTGACAGAACCCTTGATAGAGATAACCATAGAAATAGCATGCTATTGTTCTCAGTCCAAGGATAGGATAAACCACTCTCATGGTGTTAAATGTACACTGTAGGAGATATGTGTTACCCATGGGTAAGTTTACTAGAAAAAAATTGTACTTACTTACAAGTACTGACTTCCCAACACATAAGAGAATGTTAATGAGTAGCATATTGCAGAGTCACAGACATGAACATCCCTTCCCTGATGTACCTAGTAAACAAACGATGAAAACACAAGAATCCAGTGAGGGAAATCTCCACTGAGATTCTAATTCTGTTGAAAAAGGAGGCACTGTTTTCCTGAGTAAGATGAATTTATAAAAACAAAATTGGGAGTATGTGATAACAGTGTCCTCATAGGAAGGCAAGGGAAGAGAATGAAGGCTGGGTACCTTCACTTAAGAATTTAGAAAAACAAGGATCAAGTTATAAGATTAAATGTAAACACTCTTTTATGTACGAGATGTCGATAAGTAAATTTTTATCCGAGATTTGAAAAGGGCTCAAATATATAATTACTTTCTTTTGATAAAAATGAGTTGCCTCCTCATTATCCTTTTATGAAAACTCATGGATGACAATCTATTGTGCTGGCATTTTAAATTCAGTTACATGTCTTTTACTCTTGAATCTTATCTGCATCCAAATAAGTAAACTGCATATTTGAGGGTTCATTTCTTAATAATTTAATCAGGCACCACTTGACAAAAAGATTGAATCTATTATAAGACACTTTAATGTTTTAGACGTATCTCTTATCTGCTGAAAAATAATATATTCGCTTATTAAACTATACAATACTGATATATTTTAATGTTTATTTTGAAAATACCTGTATTCATTTGTTCTTGCACTGCTATAAAGAACTACCAGAGACTGGGTAATTTATGAAGAAAAGAGATTTAATAAGCTCACAGTTCCCTGGGCTATATCGGCTGCTGTCTCTGCGGAGGACGCAGGAAACTTACAAGCATTGCAGAAGGCAAAGGGGTAGCAAGTACATGTTCACATAGGTGACAGGAAAGAGAAATCATGAAGAGGGAAGTGCTACACACTTTTAAACAAGCAGATCTCTTTAAAACTAACTCACTGTCACGAGAACAGTAAGGGGGAAGTCTGCCCCTATAATCCAATCACCTGCCAACAGACTGCTCCTCCCACATTGAGGTTTACAATTTGACATGAGCTTTGGGTGGGGACAGAGAGCCAAAACATATCATTTCAGCCCTGGCCTCTCCCAAATCTCATGTCCTTCTCACATTTCAAAACACAATTATATCTTCCTAACAATACCCCAAAGTCTTAACTTATTTTAACATTAATTCAAAAGTCCAAGTCAAAGTCTCATCTGAGACAGGGCAAGTCCCTTCTGCCTATGAGCCTGTAAAATAAAAAATAAGTTAGTTACTTCCAAGATGCAATAGGGGTAAAGGCATTGTGTAAATAGACCCATTCCAAGAAGGAGAAATCAGTCAAAACACAAAAGCTATATAGGCCACATGCATGTCTGAAACCCAGCAAGGCAGTTATTAAATCTTAAAGCTCCAAAATAAGCACTTTTGACTCCATGTCTCACATCCAGGCCTCTTAGACACAATGGGTAGGCTCCCAAAGCCTTGGGCATCTCTGCCCCTGTGGCTTTGCTAGGTATAACACACATGGCTGCTTTCAGGGGCTGGCTTTGAGTACCTGTGGCTTTACCAGGTACACGGTACAAGCTGTCAGTGGACCTACAATTCCAGGGTCTAGAGGACGGTAGTCCTCTTTTCACAGCTCCACTAGGCAGTACCCCAGTGGGGAATCTATGAGAGGACTCCAACCCCACATTTCCCCTCTGCACTGCTCTAATAGAGGTTCTTCATGAAGGATCCATCCCTGCAGCAGGCAAATACCTGGACATCCAGGTGTTTCCATACACCCTCTGAAATCTCAGCAGAGGCTCCTTAGCCTTAACTCTTGCCCTCTGCACATCTCAGGATTAAATCTACGTGGAAGCCACCTAAGCATGGGTCTTGCACCCTCTGAAGCAACAGCCTGGGATTTATCTGGGGCCCTTGTAGCTATAGCTGAAGCTGGAGTATCTGGGATGCATGGTGCTGTGTCCTGAGGCTGCACAGAGTAGCAGGACACTGGGCCTGGCTCATGAAACCATTTTTCCCTTCTGGGCCTCCAGGCCTGTAATAGGAGGGCCTGCTGTGAAGATCTCTAAAATGCCTTGGAGATATTTTCCCCATGGTCTTGGCTAGTAAGATTTGACTCTTCCTTACTTATGCAAATTTATGCAGCTGGCTTGAATTCCTCCACACAAAATGGGTTTTCTTTTCTACCACATGGCCAGGCTGCAAATTTTCCAAATTTTTATGCTCATGAATATAAGCATATACTGTTAGTACCAGCCAGGCTACCTCTTGAATGCTCTGCTGCTTAGGAATTTCTTTCACCAGATATTCTAAATTATCTGTCTCAAGTTCAAAGTCACACAGATCTCTAGGGCAGGGGCAAAAATGCCATGAGTGTTTGCTAAAGCATAGCAAGAGAGACCTTTACTCCAGTTCCCAATAAGCTCCTCTTCTCCATCAGAGCTCTTTTCAGCCTGGACTTCGCTGTCCATATCACTATCAGCATTTTTGTCAGAAAAATTTAACAAGTCTCTAGGAAGTTCCAAACTTTCCCTCGTCTTCCTGTCTTCTTCTGAGCCCTTCAAACTGTTCCAACCTCTGCCTGTTACCCAGTTCCAAAGTTACTTCCACACTTTCAGGTATCTTTACAGCAATGCCCCATTTCTCTGGTACCAATTTTCTGTATTAGTTCATTCTCAAACTGCTATAAAAAACTACCTGAGACTGGGTAATTTGTAAGAAAAAGATGAATCAGTTTATGCTTCTGCAGTCTCTATAGGGTTCTGCTTCTGGGGAGGCCTCAGGAAACTTACAATCATGACAAAAGGTGAATAGGAAGCAAGCACATCTTCACGTGGCTGGCAGGAAAGAGAGAGATAGTGAAGAGGGAAGTGTTACACACTGTTAAACAACCAGATCTCTTGATAACTCACTTACTATCACAAGCACAAGTCTGCACCCATGATCCAATCACCTCCACCAGGCCTCTTCTACAACTTTAGTGGTTACAATTTCACATGAGAGTTGGGTGAGGACACAGAGCCAAACCATATCAATACCTTTTCTTCTATGACAACAAAAATCTCATTGCAAGATAATATGTTAAAAGTGTGGGTAGGGGGGAGCTTATTTTTGTTTTATTTTGTTTTTTAGTTAAACTCAAAGCACTCAGAGAATAATTGTTTCCAGATATTTGTGTTCTTGCAGGTTTTCAAATATAGTTACTGACTTCTTGATTGGGTAAATATGACATGAATGACACTGTAACTCACTTTCAAAACCTTTTTAATCAGTATTTTCTAAGGATACTGCTTGGAAGTAAATTATAATAATAAAATATTTTTTAAATTCATTTTGTTAAAAGTATTAACCTTAAGAGAATACTGTAATATATAACAAAAAGGAAAACTAGACAAAAGTCATAGAACCTTGAAGAAAACAGCTACAATAGATAAAAATCTCAGCAATACTAAAAGATTACATGACTTCTCACTTGTGGATAATTGCATTCTGTACTGTGTCTCTGAGCTCATTGTGATATGCTATATAGGTACATGTTTGTTTGGTGTTTCTTAAATTTAATTTTTGGACAGAAAAATTGGTGAATCCCTGGATACTAGAAACTCAGCAGGACAATTAACTTGTACCTATGTAACTGAACATCATGCAGTGCTAATATCCATGTCAGCCAATTTCTGATGGCAAACCCACTATGCAACGGCTACACCTTCAACAACTTGGGCTGTGGAAACACATAGGGATTCAGCAGGACCAAAGAATCTTCCTTTTTATGTTAACGATAATTATGCTAGATTACTATGTCATTCAACTAAGAAAATAAAAAATAGCTCAGAGCAGTCTGAGCTATGTGAAGTATGGAAAATTCATCAGGCCCAGAGAGATATGAGTATGAGAATTTGTTCACCCCTCCTTCTACCACTCATGCCTGGGGGCAACTGTTCAAAGGCATTTTGTTTTTGACTAGTTGCCTCACTCACCATTATCTTCATGCTTCTGAATTTGTGATACAAAGAATAATATATAGTCAATCAACATCTTGTGTTATTTTGATGTGAACTCTTGGTAAACAACCTGGGAACTTTAAAGACCTGTTTGTTAACTGCTGCTAACTGGAGTTTATATTCAGGGCAACTTGAATCTATGCTCCTGGCTGCAGTCCTCAGACTTGGCCCAAATAAGCTCTCTACCTGTATTCATTTTGCCTCACTCTTTTCCATTAGGTCGACATACCCTAGAAAATTGTTAACCATCAGTATCTCTCTTCACTACAAACACATTCCTGAACTCATTCAGTGTGCAGAAATATTATAAATAGGGTTAGGTTTGGAATTCTGTGGGATCTGCTAAGTATGCCATGCACACTATACTTCATGCAAGACAGAATAAAATGGAGTTACAAAGGCCAACTCTTCCTAAGGGATTTTTTTTTGTCCAAGAATCCTGTGTCATTTAAAGGCAACTGAAATTTTCTGAAACTTATTCTAACAACCCTTGATCAAGATCTAATGCCCTTCAGATGAGCCTCAAGTGTCTGGCCTATTCTAACAGAACCATTTTTTCCTTAGTGTCTCGTGTTATCAACATTTTGTCTTAAAAATTTGAGCTTCAAATGGTGTTGGGTAATTATTAATAATAATTTGCCATCACTTCTTTATAGATATTGGGAGTCCTACTTTTTTCAGATTTTTTTCTTTTGGATAAAATATGTATATATATAAACACATTTGTGTCAACAGTTCCCATAATACAAAATAAAATAAAGTGCATAACTATAGAACACTCCAGCTTAAAGGAGCACACATTCCAAATCTTCTTGGTTCAGACTACAACTTTACTCTCCAAATAAGATTTATGACTCCACTTGGGACTTGCATTACTGAGCAGTCAAGGAACCTTCCTCAGGAAGGGGAACATGTATCTAAGTCATGACAGAGTTCTGACAGATTTTCTCCTAGAAAGGATGGTAAGATTGAGAGTTACCTTAAATCCCCTTAAGACTGTTTTGATGGGAACCAGTGAAGCAAGTTTAAGGTAATGTCATTTTCTGCTGCTTTATCAGTACTATCTAAGATAAATTTCACCTTCTAAGCTGCAATAGATCAGCATTTTTAGTGACAATGCAACAAATTTTTCGAAATAGAAAGTTGTTCAAAGTGCTTTACTGAAACTAACTGTTTCTCTGGTATTGTAAAAGACAGGTAAGCTGCAATTCTCTCAGGATGATTAAAATAATTTTTAAATAAAAAAACAACATTAAGGAGACCCAGGTTGCCTGATTTTTAAGAAATATATTCTGATACAGTGATATATTCTGAGACTGAAAAGCTAAGCTCTTTAAATATTAAGTGTACCATATCCTTCATACTAGATTTATAAAACTGTACTTCATGTGCTACTACTGAGTTCGCCCTGCATATAGTTCATGTTAATTATTTGCTTTAATAAAGGTTAGGAGACAATGTTTTAGAAATAAAATCTAACATAAGAAACAGTTCTTTTATCATTTTCTGCATTTATTTTCTTTTATTATTTATCCTTACAGTTTTGTTCTTTTATGCTTTTCAACTGGCTATGACAATGGTACAGAATGTTAAAAAGGCATGTCTTGGTTCAATGTCAGATAATAATAACCTTCTCTGGTAATGATCAACATAGAAGCTAAATACTATTTTCAAATTTTCCTTTTTGACTTTGCTGGAGGAAATAAGATATCAATGTAAAAGTCTCTTTTAATATTCATGCACGCAATTATATGAATATGCAAAACTACTCCTGCTCCTAGTAGAGAACAACAAATAGCATAAAAGGAGTCTTACGGTGGATTTCGCCCTTATCTTTTCTGAAGTGTAGGTGTATTTCAAAGTAAAGTATTCTCCCGTGTGTGATATATCTAGCTCAATTCCAAAATCTGTGACAATGGCTAAATGCATTTGAATAAGTAATAGATAGTACATTAACCTTCACAGCAAATGTTCTCGTTTTGTGAGTTTAATCATAATGGGCTTTTTCAGACACTGAATATCTCTGCTTTACAATTAGTTTCCTTCAGAGATATTTAAATATACGTTTGTTCCTGCTTCCTTTTTGTTTTAATACAAGAATGGTAATCATGAAACATTTTCTAACCATCCGGACTCCATTTCTGTTTAGTAATTTTTTTAACAATATTGCAACCAGTCCTAACATGTTTCTCAAAATAGGTCATATATCACAATTTTTATTAATAATTATTCTTTCAAGGTGAACTATTGTTTCCCCAGAATCAATTTTGCTACTGTGGACTGCAATGAGGGTTACAGAAGATAGGGTTATGTCACACTCAATATTGCAAAATTGAAGTTAAAATATTACATTGAATCATTATCTTTCCTACATATACTCCAAAATACTCATTGATAACCAGGCTATCTCATCTTCCTCTTATGCTTTTTCTTCTTCTTTTTTTAATTAGTTAGTCTCCCAGACCAATTGATATTAGCCTTTCCATATTTTGGAACTCTCCCAGAAATTTTTATTAAAATCTGTACGGCTTGATTTTTGTAGTCAGGATTCTGCTAGTACTAGTGACCAAAATTCAACTCCATGCAGGAAAAAAAAAAAAAAAAAGATAACTTAATTGGCTACGATCACCTGGAAATCCCCAAAATAGAACTGTGTTCAGGCACAAATAGACCCTACTATTGAAAAATGTCATGGTGATTTTTCACTTTAGGTTTTGCTCTTTGGCTTGCCTGGCTTGGGTGTCTCCTATAGTGGAAAGAATTACTCCTCCTGTCAGGAAATACGATCATTGGCAAGATCAACAGGAGGTTAATGTGTATGTATAGCTATGAATTTTAAAGCTTAGTGCTATAATAACAAATTACCTACAAAGACAGAAATTTGACTTGCAATATTCAATTACATTTTATAAGAAAACGATTGATATGGTTTGGCTGTGTGTCCCCACCCAATCTCATCTCAAATTGTAATCCCCATGTGTCAATTGACAGATCTGATGGGTGGCGATTAGATCATGGGGGTGGTTTTCCCCATGCTGTTCTCATGATAGTGAGCAAGTACTCACGAGATCTGATGTGTTTAAAATGTGCTCACAGTTCCCCACTGTGCTCTTCTGTCTTGCCTGCTGCCATATAAGACATGCCTTGCTTCCACTTCGCCTCCCACTTTCCACCATGATTGCAAGTTTCCTGAGGCTTCCCTGGGCATGTGGAACTGTGAGTTAATTAAACCTCTTTCCTTTATAAATCATGCAGTTTGGATATTATCTTTAATACAGTGTGACAACGAACTAATACAGGATATTTTAGTTTGTTTTCTTAAGTCTTGAAGAAAAATCAGTTTAACAGATTTTTAGACGAGATTTTCTTGGTCATAAGGAAAATATCCTACCGTGTTCTCCTTTTTCTCAGTATTTTCAATTGTCATTAAGTTGAAAAATAAGTACTTACCAATTTTATGACTCTATATAATGATCATGGTCATTAAAATACTTCTACATATGAATATGAATATAAATCAATGGCCTGTTTTGTACAAGGAGAAAACAGAAAACGTGCAACATAATTACATTCTCTCTCTTTACATCTTAATCTTAATTATTATATTTCTCCTAAACCTTTATTAATGTATAAACTTACTGATTTCGCCTTGTCTTTTTGTCTTCCTTCCTTGCTTTCTTCTATTCTTCCTTTCTTTTACTTCCTTTTAGATGAATAGCAAACTATGGCCTCCCATTTCTGAACTCATGTAATCTTGAGTGATTATAAATTCAGATAATAATGATAAAAATATAAATAGATGAAAGAAAGTCATGAAGAGATCACTGTTTTGGCGTTTATTAAACGAGACAGCTTCACTTGAAATAAAAAAATTAATTTTGTAATTGATGACAAAACAGGTCAGCAATTAAAATCTACCATATAGATTCCTTCAGTTCAATTAGTTTTCTTTTATCCCTATTTTTTTTTTTGAGACTGAGTCTTGCTCTGTCACCCAGGCTGGAGTGCAATGGCATGATCTCGGCTCACTGCAATCTCCGCCTCCCAGGTTCAAGCAATTCTTCTGCCTCAGCCTCCCAAGTAGCTGGGATTACAAGTGCATGCCACCACGCCTGGCTAATTTCTGTATTTTTAGTAGAAACAGGGTTTCACCATGTTGACCAGTCTGGTCTCGAACTCCTGACCTCAGGTGATCAGCCCGCCTTGGCCTCCAGAGGTGCTGGAATTACAGGTGTGAGCCATCACACCTGGCCCCCTATATTCTTATAAAGGGAAATATACATCTAATTATTTCATTAAATTCAGGTATAATTTTTTGGTAATAACGCCATAGATGTTACAAGTCACCTTATGTTGAAACACCTCAAATATCACATAGTATCAGAATCTCAATGTTAATGATGCTAATGTATGATCATTTGACTAAAATGGTGGCTCAAGTTGTCTCTAATGTAAATGGACTTTTTTTGTACTTAGAAAGTAATCTCTGCTCTAACATACATTGAAGGGATGTGAACTATGTTTTTCTCCGGATTTTTCCATATTAATTCCAGTGGCTATTTTGTGTGAAATTTTATAGTCATAACTTTCTAGTCTAATCATTTCTTTTATATGATTAGCTGACGATCTTTTTTAAGCAAGTGATATCTTACATCAAATATGATCTTTCTTAAAATATGGAATGAATACTTATTTCCTCCTATAATGAATCTTCTGAGTAAACATGTGGTGTCACAGATGCCTCGAATGGTTTAAAATGAGTCTTTTTTAGCCCATTTTTGGGTAATACTATGGACTCAATGGTTTATATTTTTAAATATTTTACAATACATTAGAATTATCTAATGCTTAAATATGTGTTTTGAGTACCAAGAAGCTTGCCTCTGGATCCTTTTTAAACCTTCTTTCATCTGAGCACTTCCTTGTTCTCTAGGCCAAGGTGCTAAAGGCTTTTCTGGAACTCTTATGGCCCAGAACTGGTATAAACCATTTATCCTAACAATGTTAGATCTTATTAGGGGAAAATTATACTATGAAACAAAATCTGTAAACTACATGTATTTATTTCTACTAGGGTATTTTTTCATCTAAACCTTGTCCATGAAAAAGGTTTGGAAAAAAATACACATTTTAAAATTCACAGACAATAGACAGATAAGTAAAGCAATTTAAAATTAAATTGAGTATGTAGAAATTATTTGTTATCTGTAGTCCTTTTAATGTATACCAATTTATGTGATCATTAATAACATTAATAGATTTACTTATGTCATGCAACATCACTTATGAAGTGTTTATTAAACTATAATTAAAATATCGATAGTAAAAGACTGTTGAGAAAACTTTAGAATTTCTTTGTAGTTTTTTTCTTCCCCCTTATATTCCATTAGGGATATACAGTAAGATTATATTGTTTAAAAATCACTTGAAAAGATTTGTATGCTTTTCTGTGTGTATAGGTCACCAGTCTGATACATATCAATCAGATGTCACCCTTTCTTGCCAGTTAATAAACAGAATCCTTTCTTATGTCACTCTCGAGAGCATTTAACCTAGAAAAATTCTAATTACTCAAAAAATGTTTTCCTTAGAGGTTTGCTACTATACAAAATTACAGAATCCCATCAAGAAGACTATCATTCTCATTTATTAGCTAAAGTCCTATTATACTTATTAAGTGATTTCTGATTTAATAGAAACATAAATTCAGAACAATTAAGTTTAGTGATGTCCGTTTCTGTAATAGAGTTTTTCAATCTGTACTGTTCAGGTTCAGCCATCTTTTATTTTAGCGAATGAGCCAATATACTGCACTTTCTTTCATGTAATTGGCTTGTGGTAATCTGTTTTCCTCCTTTGTTGCAGTTTGACTGCCTTTAACATCTTCTTTGTCTGATAATTGCTTTTAATATGCAAATATTTTTATAAACATATTTGTCAAAAGTTAAAGTAGATGTTAGGTGTAAAATTACAAACACACTGTCACTCTAGGAAGCTGGCACAAAAGAGAGTTGGGATGGAATGTATACTTAAGCTATGATTTTTACTATTAGAAAAATTTAGAAGAGTATGAAAAAGCTGAAAATATGACTCAATAACATTCTAATTAAATTTAGATCAAACTGATTAATAATTATGCAATAAAGTTTCCTTATAATGTACAGACACACAGACATACACATATATGCAGGTGTTCTGGAAAATATATGAGAAAAGACTATACAGAAATTATGCTGAAAGAAAATAAGCAAAATATGATTACTGACTAAGTCTAGGTAGGGTGATTTATTTGTACTTTTAAAAATTCTATTTATGTGTGTTTTCTGTAACCTTTGCAGTAGCTACGTATTACTTAATAATAAAAAGGGGTTATTAATTGACCGATTAAGACCAAGTCACTTTGTTAGCAATGTTAAAATGCAAGGATAATGAATGAGTAAAATAACAATTACGCTATTTTAATTTCTCAGACACTGTTGCAATACTAACATATAAAAAGAAAAGACACTGTCCAGTGAGCCAATATAACTAAAAAAGAGAATTCTAAAGAACCACTAATATAATAACTGTTTTGGTCTACCTAATAGTTTTAACCTACCTTGACTTAAGTATGTTTGAGTTTTTAAAATATTTATCTGACTACTATGGTCCGAATGTTTAAGTCTCCCCAAGTGCATAAATTGAAATCTTCATCTTCATCCCCAAGGTAATGGTTTTAGGAGCTGGAGCCTTTGGTTAGGTTATGGGGCAGAATTTTCATGAATTAGATTAGTACTTTTATAAAAGAGGCTCGAGAGAGACCCCTGGCACCTTCTGTCATGTGAGGTTAGAGCAAGGAGAAGGCTGTCAATGAGGAAGTGGGCCCTCAACCATACACCAAATCTACCAGGACCTTGATCTTGGACTTCCCAGACTCCAGAACTGCTTTGAATCCACCAGTCTATAATATTCTGTTACGGCGATTCAAAGAAACTAAGATATTATTATTCAGTTTCTTTAATCATAGACAATACAGTTAAAGTATCATATTTGTTGTTAGAATCATAGAACCTGAACATTTACCACCATATTTTTTCATAATAATAATAATCATTTGAATAGAAAATTTTGAAGTATCAATTGAAAAGCTATCTTTTGTCTTTGTATCTTGAAAGATAGGATTTAAAAAGTTAACTACGAGGAAGAAATTAAAAGAAAAATAATAGGCTCCACACTGAGCACTGTCTCTTCACTAGAGCAAATCCTTGTTACGATGAGCAAAATTTTCATTAATTTTCCATTACAATAAAAGAGCTAATTTCTTCATTATGTTTACAAGAGAATGTTAATTAAGATACATAGCTCAATTTGAGGCTTTTGCTGTTAAATTGTACATGTGGTCTTCTCTCAGTCTTCTATCTTTGAAGTTACGTTAATGTTCTACCTAATGTTTTAACTCAATTGAGATTATCTATCTATCTAATAGCTCTTTCTATCTCTCGCCATTCTTTCTTTCTTCATATTTGTTTTAATTATTTTTCAGGTTTTCATACAATGACAACAATTTCTCCTAAGCTTAAGTCTTCTAATCCATGAATAAGCGATATCTTTCCATTTATTCAGGGCTTCCTTAATTTTTCTCAGTAATGTTTTGTAGCTTTCAGAATGCATGTTTTACACTCTTATAGCTAAATTTATCACTGAGTACTGTATTCTTTTTGATTATCTTATAAATAAAATTATGTTTTAAGTTTTATTTTTTGATTGTTTACTGCTTTTGTATAGAAATACATTTGAGTTGTGTCTATTGCGTATTCTGCTGAGAGAGGAGGCAGTTAGAGGCCAGCTAGGCAGCTAGGGTGGGGGGTCTCAGGAAAGGAAATACATCTGTGGAACCGCACCTGCACCACCCTTGTAGCTAGTGAAAAGAAATGTAGCTAAGAACTTTCCCTAGCTAGGATGTTTGCCCGGAAGGAATTGTCCCAACCTAGGTGCAGGGACAATAAATGAACTGAAATGTCTTTAACTTAACCCAGATAATTGCTCATTATAATATCACTAACATGACATTAGTGTTGTGGTTTTAGTTCCCTGTGGGTTTCATTTAGGTACTCATAATCATGGGTAATAACCAAGATGGGGTAGCTATAGCCAACCCCAGGCATGAGCAGATGCAGCACTCTTATGGAGGAACTTTACCCGTCCTCTTAGTGTAGAACCCACAGAGGACTTACTTGTCTTTGCCACTTAAAAGACCCAGAATTCAGCCCCACTTCTGGCAACTCTCTTTGGGTCCCGTCTCATTGCTGAGAGCTTTTCTGTTGCTTAATAAATCCTACTCTGCCTTACTCACTCTTCGGTGTCCGTGTGTCTTATTGCTCTTGGTTGTGGAACAAGAACTCAGACCTAGCCGAACTAAGGAGTACGGAGACTCAACTTTGTTGAGAATATTAGTTCCAAATTTTTGTTGGATTTCTTAGAACTTTTTTATAAGAAAACTTATCATCTGAAATAAAGCTAATTTTAGTTTATCCTTTCTAATCTAAATACCTGCTATTTCTTTCACTTGCCTAATTGTTCTGGCTAAAACCTTTAGTGCAATGTTAAATACAAGTGGTAAAATTGGACATCCTTTTCTTGTTTCTTATCTTAGAGGAAAGCCTTTAGCCTTTCACATTAAGTATGAGGTTATGGATGATTTTGTTTATAGATGTCCTTTATGATGTTGAACATTCCAAATTAGTTGAGTGTTTTGCCTAAAAATGGATATTAAGTCTCAAATTGCTTATTCGGTTTCTGTGAGATGATAATGTGATTGATAAATATCTTTATTATATCAATATGGTACATTGATTTCTGTATGTAAAATCAAACTTGAATTACTGGGATAAATCATACTTGGTCATGATATGTAATTCTTTTGATATGTTGCTGGATTAGATTTGCTAGTATTTTGTTAAGGGCTGTTTGTGTATATATTTACAAGAGATCATGGTCTGCAGTTTTAACTTCTTGGAATGTCTTTGATTTTATTATCAGGCTAATGCTGGCCTCACAGAATTAATTATAAAATATCTCATTTTTCTCTAATTTTTCAATGAGTTTATGAAGACTTGCTATTAATACTTTTTGAATGTTTAGTAGCATTCGGCAGTGACACTACCTGGTTTGGACTTTTTATATGGAAAGTATTAAAACTATTAATTCAATTTTATTGTTATATGTGTGTTATGATTGCTTATTTCTTCTTGAGTAAGCTTTAGTAATGTACATCTTTCTATGGATTTTTATGCATTTCAATTAACTTATCTAATTTTCTGTTTTATAATTATTCATAGTATTCACATATACTTCTTTTCTTTTAGGTAAAGTCAGTAGTGATTAACTCACCTAAATATAAAGGATGTCTTTTATTTATTATTTTAGTAATTTGAGTCTTCTTTCTTTCTCTCTCTCTCTGGATTAAGTTTATCTATTTTGCTGATTTTTTTCAAGAAACCAATTATTGATTTTTAAAAACTATTCTCTAGTAGTTTTTCCTAATCTCCATTTAATATTCATCTTGCTTCTGTTATCATCTTTATTATTTCATTATATCTGGTGACTTGAGGTTTAGTTTGTCATTATATTTTCCAGTATCTTAAGTTGGAATGTTATTTTGTATATTTTAGATATCTTTTAAATGTGGGCATTTACAGATATGATGTTTATATATTTTTCTTTGTATTCCCTCTTACTAACTTGTGTAGTTTTCTTCCACCAATACAACTTGATCTAACTTGTCTTCATTAGGATATAAGTTGTCAAACACATATTCTATATGTTATTGCCTTAGCATACAAATATATGCACATTGTTATACACAATTGCTTTTTAAATAAGTTAAGAATAAAAATAAGAAATATGCAATCAGAATGTCTTCCACAATTATCTACACAACTATCTTTTCTGTAACTCTTTGACTTTCTTTGTGGATTCTATGTGGATTATCATGTAGAATCACTTACATTTCTATGTAGATTCAGATTATCATCTGGTGTCACTTGCTTTGGACTCAAATTCTTTGGACTCAAAGAATTATTTTTAATATGACATACCCAGTAGCAGTGAAAACTCTTAGTTGCTGTTATCAGATGTAAGATTCTATTCTGACAAGAATTTTGTCTGTCATCTTTTTGCATTTGTCATACCACTGCCTTCTGGACTCCATTGTTTCTGTGAGAAATCAGCTGTTACTTTAAAGTTCCTTGTATGTGACAAGGTATTTGTCATTTGCCGCTTTCAAGATTTTCTGTTTCTCTTTGTCTTTCATATTTTCACTATAAAGTGTGCCTTGTGGATCACTTTATGATATCTCCCTTGGAGTTATTTGAACAGCTTGACTGTACACATCAAAGTTTTCAGGAAATTTGGAAGTTTTCAGCCTTTAGTTATTTAATGTATTAGTAATAGCACTTTAAACTCTCTTGTTCTGTTAAGTACAGCATTTTGACCACTTCAAAGACAGTGTGTTGCTTGATTTATATTTCTATGTATGAGTCACACTTTCCTGTGTTCTTTTTCAATGTCTCATGATTTTTCATTAGAAACTATTTGTTATGTCTTCTTTATTTCTTTATGATTTTAATAGATTCTTTCAGTGTAGTGTCCTTCCTTTGCAATATCAAGCCAATGATGTTGCACCTCAGAAGTTGCACCACCTTCCTGATACCCCATACATTATGGATGACTTTTTGCTTGGTTAGACTTTTGTAGTATTACAGCCAGTTATTTTCCTCTAATGATTATTAGTTGATCGCTGTGTTGTCTTTGACAATGCCCTGGTGTATAAAATGTTACACAACTGTTCAATTAAGTCCATCTCCTTTGCAGAGGTAGTCTTTGGGACTTGCTCCAATGCTAAGAAGGTTCTTTTTAACTGCATTTCCTTTCATTTTCTCTGATAAACAGCTGGCTAGTCTATAATTTCTCTTGGTGCTCTAAAGGACCTGTCAGTCTCCTGTTAATTACTTACCACCAACATCTCCATTTTCTGACTATGTCCTTAGCCTTGGAGTTACCCAAGATCTGCTCCAAATGAAGTTAATTACTATATGAAGAAATGCAGATTTATTTGCAATTAAGGCCTAATGCTCCACTTGGGAAGAACCTATGTGGTACTGTCCCAGAACTGGGTGCATGGACAGTGGCCCGTTTGTCTCACAGTGATGCTGATACTCTGAAAGCAGGGTACTAACATGGATGATAACCCATTTACTTGGTTTGCTCTTCCAAACATAGAAAAACTGCCATATGAGCAAATTGCGATAGGGATTCATCTGTGGGATTCACAACCTGCCACAACTGGTATAGTCTTTCACACTATGAGTAGGGTCTGGGTAGATGAAGGCATACTGCTCTGCTTGCCTGGAATAAAGCTGCAGGACAAATCTGGGGAAGGATATAAGAAATTCTTGTTTTCTTCTTTCGCCAGAAATAAACTATTATATTGGCAGCTGCTGGAGACAGAAAGCCCTGTCTTCAGACTTGCACTTACCCGAAGTATAGCTTCCATCACACTGCCTGAGAAGGAAGGAAGTGGCTCAATACTCACGCACTCTAATTGTTTTTAGGAGATTTAGTAAGAACAAATGAATATTTTATCATCAAAGTTTCATTATTGAATAAATATTCTTCATTTGTTGTTTGCTTATAGGACAATTTCAGAAATGTATTATTAATTTTCAGAAGTTACTAGTTGTTTCACTGGGGAGAGCGTTCATGAAAAACCTTTCTCTACCATTCTGGAAGTGCTTCTCTTAAAATTACATTTTAATACATTATTTTCTGAGGCAATGAGTTAGTCTAAGTACAGGCATAACTTGTTTTTTTGTGCTTCATTTTACTGTGCTTAGAAGAGTGTCCACTTTGACAAATTAAAGTTTCAGGGAAGCCCTGCATTGAGCAACTCTATCAGTGTCATTTTTCAAACAGCATATGCTCACCTGTATTAGCATGTATTTTTTTGTTGTTGTTATTGTTTTTTTACCAAGAAAGTATGTTTTTATTTAAAGTATGTATTTTTCATTATACAAAATGTTATTGCATACTTAATAGACTACAGTAAGTATAAACATAACCTTTATGTACTCCGAGAAACCAAAAAAATTAATGTGACTCACTTTATTGCAATACTAACTTTATTGTGGTAGTCCAGAACTGAACCTGAAATATCTCTGAGGCATGCTTGTATCTTGTATTTTGATGCCATATGTACATGTTATTCAATGCTAATGTTATATGTTTGCTGTGGCCACCTGGGCAAGTAAAGCACAATAATCTTATCCTTTTTGTTACTTAATTTTTAATAAAAACAATTATAAAGATATTGGTATCATTCCTTCAACAAGATTGGTGTCGATACTAAATAAAACACATATTTTCCTACTGTGTCTTGAAAGAAGAAAATAAAATTTAGCAACCTAGTCTAGAATTTTCTTCATTTAAGTAAATGTATTTTTCTTCCTCCAGGAAATCTAATGGAAACTTAGAAAAAGAATGAAAACTCTATCCCTAGGTTTCTAAGGAACACATATGGCACAGAGACAGGACTGGCAGCAAACAAAGATAAATGAAGAGTCACCCTCAGTGAAATCCTGACTGCTGCTTTAAGTTCTCTATACCACATTTTGTATTTTAGTGTTAGGATTATTTCTGAATGAGTCTTCTGAACCTCAGGTTACTTACATGAAAAACAAGAGAATTTGATTTATGTAAATGTCCTTCTCAAACCCGTTGATCAACGGTGTTCAATTTCCATTTTATCTCTATAACCATAGTTATTCAATTGTTTAACTCATTTTCTGAGCAACCAAGTTCTCAATGTAAAGAACTCAATTATGTTATTTGCTTTTCTGATCCACCATCTTCTGTGTGCACTCATGAGAGGATGAACATGGGATGAACTCATATTTATAATGAATTATAGAATGATCCCTGAACGTAGAGTACTTGAAATTATATTTATATATCTTTTGTGGTTCATATCTCATAAGCAATAGATCCATGCTTATCATGTTAATCGTGTTATTCATTGGCTTTAGGCTCTGACTTGCCTCCACCTGAGACTGCTTCCAAGTCTGATTTTTGCAAGTCATTGAACATTTCTTCCCGGTCATAAAATATTCATTATTTCAACTAATAGTAATGTGGTTTTCTTTCTAATGTATTTATAGCCCATAGCTTTTTGAGCTCTAGACAGACTAATTTCAACCTTTTAAGCAATAAATGAGAAGAATCTTTTTTGGAAATAGATGATGATTATTATTTTATTTAGAAAAACAGCATGCCACTTGGGGAGATATTTCTTGTATATCTAAATGCCACTTGGGGAGTTTTTTTTCTTTTTTGATATCTAAAAGCTCTCACCAGAATATACTTTATACAGAATTATTGCAAACAAACTTGGAATCATGAAATTTTGAGGCATACTTTGTGGAAAATATACCATAAGTTGTGTAAATATCTGAGTATAAAGTGGAGCTGTTTCAAGACTGATTCCTTTATTTAAGTAATGGAGATGCATGTAAAACTTAGATTTTAAATATTTTATTAATCTGGCATAAGTGCATCCTAATTAAGCAGGAAAAGACCTGGAGGGATGGAAAGGCATTCCCACACATTCTTCTCATGCATATTGTCTTTTGTCATTACTTACAATTATTATTTTTTGTTTGGTGGTTTTTGGCTTCAAAGGGGTAATTATTTGAAAGTAAAGATACCGACTAAAATATTTGCTTTGTGTTAGTTTAATTTAATGATCTAAAATTTGTGTTATTTTATCCATGAAAGCTGTACTTCTTCCTACAAATATCTAAACCAGTCATATATTTCTACCTCACCTTCTTTGGTAAGCAGGCCTTCATTATTTTATTCTTGATCAGTTGAAATTTAAATTGAAATAAAATAGACTTCAAAATATTCAAATTACATAAGAACAAAAATATTCAGAAAGAATGAGATCATTTATAGTATCCTTAGTTTTTCTCTAGAGGGTTTAGCAGCAGGTTGCTTCTAATTCTAACTTTATATAATTATAAAATTCTGAATAAAATATTAACTAGAAACTATCGTGTTTATGTTTAATTACCTTAATAATGATTGTTGTGCTTCATTCATTATTGAGCAAAAGTTGTAAGCCTTCTTTCCTGGTTCTCACATTATTTTACTAACTACAGGGCATGGCAATCATACCCTATGGAGGTTGAGTATTAAAAAATAAATATTTAAAATTAAAATACAGCTTGTCACATAGAATGAGCACCTGATGCCATTTATGAGGAACAGGTGGATGTTTATTCAGGCATGTTTTATGTACCAGCAGGAATTATTTCAATTAAATATCAATGTCACTGCCTTTAGAGAAGACTGAAACAAGAGCAAAGGATACGCATACACACAAACACACATACAGGCATGTAGGTGACACAGGAACTTAAGGTATCTGAACTAAACCAGATTTACAAAACAAAGTTGGTTCAATTTGTCTAGATTGCCTAAAGGAAGAGGCAGTTGCCTCTAAAATAGATCAAGAGATTTTGATCTTTGTTGTTGCATTGAAATGTGCAATTCTGCAGGTGCTACTATTCTTTGAAATTTTCTTTGGGTGAGTTGAACATAATATTCTTAGGTGGGTTGAGAAATAAAAATGACTAGGAAAAATATGTGTCTTTGCATTCAGTATATAGTGTCTTGAATTAGCAAGTTATCTAACTTATGTTAATGGAGAAAAATACGCAAGATAAATATTTGGGTTATCACAAAGGCAAACGTTCCTAATTAGAGTGAGGGAGGAGAAGGAGACAGAGAAAAAATATGAATAACTTATTCAAATATACTTCTATTTTTAAAATATGCCAAGATATTGTGATCTGTAGATGTGTATATGTGTTTTCACATCAATTATTGCAACTTAATATGGGAAAAATTAAGGCATGTTTTAATACCAAAATACCACTCAACAACACAGTACATGAGCAACTGTTCACACTGAATGATGTAGATAATTAATCTAATTTTCCCTGTGCTTCATTTTGTGTTCTATTAGTTTCCTTATTCAAACTTTCAAGTCACAAATCTAATTTAAAACCTCTTAACTGGTCTAATGCATAATGTGTTCTATCTGCACTCAGTGTCTAGCAGTAAGCAGCAAAGCTAGAATACTAATTTGTTTCGGAATGTGAAAAACACTCAATAATCAAATAATAATATCCTGGATCCACCATTTCTTAATGACACGACCAAATGAGTCCAATGCCTTGAAATGTGAGCATAAGTTAAAAAATAGAACAAAGAAGAATATAACAATGTGAATGAAGAAAGGAGAACCATGCTAACAAGAACACCATATTCAATATATTTGGTCTCTATTCAAAACGGTCCCAATTCAGAATACAAGATTTTTAAATGAGCAAGACAAATTTTGATTAACAATATTAATGTTGCTATTTTAATATTTCCTACTCTCTATCTTCTCTCTTTTCCTATTTCTCTCTTCTTCTGTCAACACACTCATGATTATCTGAATTTACATTTAATATTCGAAAATTATTTTCTGTAGTCTCTTTGAAAAAGTCTGTGTTGATTTTTCAAAACAAAAGAGCTTTGTTCCCTTTTCTTTTCTTGCAATGTTTGCACCTCCTTTGGCAAAATAAAGTTTATTTCCATACTTTCTCTTGAATTCAAGTAAATAAAACACACACATTTCCTAAAATGAAGAAATAGGTTATGTCAGAAAAATTAACCGTGTACTGAGTGATTAAGCCATTTTGTGTAGAAATGTCATTTCTATTTTGTTTAAGTGTAATGCAATTTACCAGACCATAAAGAACTCCTTAGATGAAATGGCTGTTTTCCAGGCAAGGCTACTCTGCTGCTGATTGCAATATATTCTGACATCTATGACAGTTTTATAATTCTTCTATTCTGTGCTCTGAAGTGTCCCTACTTTGCTGAAGGTTTTCTCCTGGGAAAAGGCACTACAGTTTTGTGGACTGAAAGGCCAATAAACAGTTTGATGGGAAAACAATATCACCTTGTGATGCAGTCTTGTTACTAATTTATTTTATAATGTAGAAAAATATTTCAAAAGACTTTTACATTAAAATTTAGCAAAAATTTTGTTGTTTATGTGAATACCTTAACCGAAACAATGGGAAGAAAATCATGATGAAATAAATAAGGACGCACCATAACTTTGATAGCTCTTCTGTCCAGTGCAAAATATGTTAGAACAAGTTATATTATGAGAACTATGCTCAAAATACTGATATCACCATGGGTCTTACTGCAATACTTTTAATAAAGAAGATCTTAGACTAAGCAACATAAAAGTATGATTGGGACAGTAGTTTGAGTAGTTTATTGCCATGTCCAAGGATTTTCTTATATTCTCTTAGTGCATGTTTAATAAATAATATTTAAATCATATTTTTAAAAATTCTATGAATTTTCCAGTGACAAGTACCATATTTCCATTACAATAAATGCAGCAATATCAAAAATAAATTTTTATTTAAAATACATTATAGTCAATAACAATAAGAGAACATTGACGGAAGAGCAAAATGTGGACTATAATTTCTAAAGGACAGAATTGCAAAAAAAGAGAATAATGTTATCAAAAAATGAATCAAATATAATGTTGTCAAAAAAAGAAAAAATGGGTGTGTGCATGACACACATGTTTGTATATTCAATATTGAAATAAGTTATAAAAAATTTGGAATGTGCAAATACACAAATATTATTGTGATCTTAATGTATAGATCAATGGAAAAGATTTTAGTTAGACTGGTATTTAATTTGAAAAAAGCTATTTCAAATGAAATTTTAAAATTCATAATTATTTAATAGATACTTAATTGTATTCCAAAATAATGGTGCAGTAAATTTAAAGAACATGAAACATTAGATTGATAACTTCTTGATTACCAAAGTGTGAATTAATTGTTAAAAATAAAAAATAAATTTTAAAAATGAAAAGTAGCCACAATTGATTATTTGAAAGAGGAATTATTTTTCATGCAAAATTAACTGACTGCATGGAGCTCAGAATAAAAATAATACTAATGTAAGTGCACATTTGTTTAGTGATCTGTAACTTTCAAATTTTATATCTACTATTGTACCCCCCTTACATGAAATATTTATATAAACAAATGTGTTTTTAGATTAGTAACAAAATTATTTTCTTGTGGGCAGTACATATAATTTATAGGCAGGAAATATAAATTGATAAAGAAAAAAGTCAATTTTAGTAAAGTTACAAGTATATAAATATTGCAACTGTTGGATATTCCTGTTAATCTGCATTTTTTCAAATTATAGCTTGTTCTCTTATTTTTTTTAAAAGACTGGAAAATGGCCTAACAGCGGTTTTTCTAGCATTGACTTGTTTAAAGGTCTAAGATGGGAAATCATAGCATTCCCACAATCTACCAGATGTATTACAAATTCTTGTACAGCAAAAATTCTTGTTTGCTAGTTCCATAATTCTATCATCTGTGTTATACAGATCTGTGGGTCTGTTTTAATTTGGTGTTTATGTTATTTTTTGGTTACAGATCACATCCTCCTGCTTTTTGCCATTACAATAGGGTTTGATTAGGTACTGGACACAAATTATACGTATTGTACAATCTCTGTAGATGTAATGCTAGAAGACACAATACTTATTTAACCATAATGTTCAGGGTGTGCCTAGCTCTGTAAGTTGAGGAATTAATTGAAAAAGGAGAAAGAAATATTCTGGAGTAATGAAAGTATTTTATGACTTAATTTTGTTGTATATATTTGGGCGTATATATTTGTCAAAATTTTTAAAGATGCAGACATTCAAGCCACAGGTGTATTACTATCTGTGAAATATATATAAACGGAGTTTAGAAAAAATACACACACACATACACATACAGTTGCATACTTTTGACCTTAAGTCATCTTGTTTTATAAGGCAGAGTAGCATGTCAGAAGAGCCCAGGCCTTGAAGTCTTATGTAACAGGGTTCAAATCAATCCTTACATTTGTAAAAGTTAATCACCATCTTCAAGTCTCTGTTACCTCATCTAAAATGTTGACAATGATGGCTACATCTCAGACTGATTGTGAATAATAATCTTATGTAGAACATATATCACATAAGATATACTCTGAAGTATCATCCCCCTTCTCTCTTTTTGATATACATTCTGATTCTCAGGTGTGATTTAAGTGATAGCAACCATCTACTGATAAGAATGTGAATTACCAGTCAAAATTATGCATTTCTCCATAAATGTAGCATTATATTTCAGTTATGTTTTAATTAGTAAACTTAATATTTATATATGCCAAACTAGAGATAAAAGAAAAAAAACTTCTCAATCTTAGTATGTGTTTGATATTGACCTTTCCTGTAGGGTTAACTGTGGCTCTAATTTTGGGGGTTCAGGATGTTAGTTTACAACTGAGATTTTATTGGCTAACGCTAAATGCCTTCTGGTTATGCATTCATAGTCATAAAATAGTTCTTAGTTTATGTCTTCAATATTATATCTCAGAGTGGTTTCCAAAGACTTCTACGGTTCAAAACAAAATCGATGCAGAAAATACAGGCAAACAGGCAAAAACACATGTGAGAGTATGTGCTGGAAGCTCACAATGAAGTATTCATTGAAATCTGCAATTGCTGCAGTCTTTAACATTTGAACAAAGTTTAAGAAGTTATTTAACTATTCCATATAAATTGGATATATTTAGATTTTCATTTTCTTAGGCTATCCCATTTTCCAATAAAAATCATCATTGTGACCCATCTTGCATCATTAACTGACATGTAAAATTCATCTGCTGGTGCTATAATAAATAGCCTAGGGAAAGGCTATATGGGAATGCATAGCACATTAAGTAAGTATCTGAACACAGAGAACTAATAATTTTATTTTATACTTTCCTAGACAGCAAATTGTTTAAAAGAAATAAACAAGTTTAAAGGGAGTTAATGAAAACTGTATCTACAAAAGAAATATACTATAAAATACCTATCAACAATTTTATTATGCAACATCTTTTTAACTCTACCTATGATTCCTAAAATTATTTCTCAGCAGACTCTCTCCAAAAGTGTAAACAAAATAAGTAAAAATCCCAAGTAAAATCAGCACATTTATTTTCTTATTAATCTCTCGTAAATATGCAAGGCATATGGCTAGTAAAGATTCATTTTTTCATTCATAATTTTATTAAGACTAGCAAATAGCCACTGGGCTAACTTAACACTAAATACTAACTTAATACTAAAACAAAGCCAAATGAAATAAACTATTAAAGTTAAATAATTAAACCTGGTGTTTAAATAAGCATTTGTGAAAACGTACCTCTCCAAGTTTATACATATAAAAGTGTTTAAAATGTTTTATTATCATGTACAGAATATAAGAACATAAGTATAGGACATAAACAAGAGACAATGCTTAATCATTTTCTATAATATGTAACCATTTAAATATGAAAATCTAGAAATCTTATGCATTATCACCATTCTTGTGTATCTCTCTGTGTGTGTGTTCCTTTATCACAGTTTTCAAGTACTTGTCATTTTCCATGACAATTTGTCTGACATCTTGTAAAAATATGCTGAGAAAACACTGAAAAGAGTTTAAAAATGGATTGTTTACTTTTACTTATTATAATAAAATAAGTTTATTTAACTTAATTATGAATGGATTTGATATTCACTATTTTGACAATGTGAATAAAATAACACAAATGAGAAAGAAACCATATGCTTAAAATGCTTATTGGTTCATGTGGTAGGAACTTTGAATGCAAAATATGAAACAAGATCCAAAGGGGAAATAAGCATACATTTAAGAAAGTACTATATCAGTGGCTTACCCATGCTAATATCTTTGAGAATAAATACATATTCAACAACTTACTAAAATTGTTGTTAATTTTAGAAAATTTGAACAATTTCACATGTACTTACAAAACCAGCTAATATTTATTTATTTATGTATTTAATACTTATACATTTATTACTTATAACAGGAAACAGGTTTTCAAAATGAAGGGAGCAAGGTGATTAAACATGTCAGAAGTGCACAGGGCAGGCCATACAGGAGAGAATATCAGGAGCAGTATAGAACCACACAAGTGCAAGCGGACACCTCTGCCACAGTGGAGAGTCACTCTCTGTCTCTACGGAGAGCCTAAGCCCCTTTTAAAGACTTCCAACTGATCTAGTCAGGTCAGCCAAAGATAATCTCTCCCAATTGACTAATTCAAATACTCCCAGGATAATCCCCTAACTTAAAGTAAACTAATTAGAGAATTTAATTATGTCAAAATTCCTTTCCATTAGGAGTATAATGTAACCTAATCATGGAAGTAAAAATCTATCATGTCCTACCTATATACAGTTGAGGGACGTATAAAGGGCATGTTTACAGGTCGTAGGAAGCTGGGGTGTCATTTTAGAATTTTGTTACAGAAGAATGCAAAGACGGTTAAGCTGTAGAAAACCAATCAATGTAATTAACTCTATTATTGATCCAAAATAGAAAAAAATTATCAAATGTTTCATTATTTTTAAGCATTTGATATATTTTGTAATAAAAAGAAACTTTCCTAATTTGATAGATAATGCCAGTTGTTACCTGGAATATAAAAAGTGCTTGTAGTAGTGTACTATAGAGAAACCATTCTAGACAATGCCTGGAAGACCTTAGTCAATGTAAGTAGAAGGAAAATTTCTAAGTCGGAAATCTCACTCTTGTGTGTGTTTCAGGTAAATTCTCAAACAAATCCCTAATACAATATAACAATGATGTTCATTCTTATTGCTTATTTGTTTGTTTTTGTTTGGTTTGGGTTTTTGGAGGTAGCAGGGAGTGAAGGCTGTGTATTTATTCATCACAGGGGAAACAGGTAAGTAAAATTATATATGAATGTAACAGAAGTAATAGCACAATGCTAAGTCTTACCTTAAAAATTATCAGTGATAAAACTAAGAAAATAACATAGCAGAGTATAACTTATATAATTAAAAATTCATTTATTCAAAGAATATTGCATATTTTATGAGAATTCATACAGATCAGAATAAACAATACATATTAACTATATCTGACAAGAAGAAATTATGAATACTATATAAAAAACTAAGAAAATCTGAAGATGGTATGAGCATTTGTAAAAATAATGCATACGTATTTGTTCATTAATTATTACAAATGTACCATACTCATATAAAATTTTAATAATAGGGAAAACTTCATGTGGAGTATATAAAAACTCTTTGTACTCTTTTTGCAACTTTTCTATGTATCTATTTTTACTTTAATTATTAAAAAGTAAAAAAAAAAAACCCACAACTTTATTTATGTCTATTTCTGAAACTAACACAGGCAATCTTAATAGAAGATATACTTCATCATAATAACATAACAGTGACATTAATATTGAACTACTTTATTTGGTGCTATATGGGATCTTCATTATTTTGAGTCAATATCTACTTATTTGGATACCTTTATATTTATTTCCTTAAGCTATATATATGTATATATATGTATATTTATGCATTTTAATCCCATTTTAGAAAACAGGAAAATGAGATCCAACTGATTAAATGATTCACAAAAGATAAATAAAGCTTCCTAAGTGAAATGCTGTAACTAGGTGACAGGTGAGCCAAGTTGTTGATTAACTTTGGGCAGTGGGACATCTGGGCTGAATCTGGAGTGCCAATAATCAGCAGACCACCCCAAAGTGTGACCTACCATTATTTTTTTTTTTTTTTTTTTTTTTTTTTTGAGACGGAGTCTCGCTCTGTCGCCCAGGCTGGAGTGCAGTGGCGCAATCTCGGCTCACTGCAAGCTCCGCCTCCCAGGTTCACGCCATTCTCCTGCCTCAGCCTCTCCGAGTAGCTGGGACTACAGGCGCCCGCCACCACACCCGGCTAATTTTTTGTATTTTTAGTAGAGACGGGGTTTCACCGTGGTCTCGATCTCCTGACCTCGTGATCCGCCCGCCTCGGCCTCCCAAAGTGCTGAGATTACAAGCGTGAGCCACCGCGCCCGGCCCATTATTTTTATTTATTATGTGTTCCATACTAAGTGTTCCATAATAAGAAAAAGAATTATAAGAATTTCACTTTATCAGCCTACCTTCATGTTCACATAAAACATTAAGAATAAACAAAAAACAAGCAAAACTTCCTTGAGTCCAATGTTTATATAAAGGACACCTATAATATGACTGTTGTATACTGCTTGAAAAAATAACTGTTGACATAAATAGAAGCACTTTTTTAAATGGCTTATGATTGCTATACTTGGTACATGCATGGTATCCAAATTGTCTGTCTATGCTTCAGTAATTCTCTGTTTTTGAAGCAAGTAATGAATTTTAATTTACAAGTTGAATGCTGGTTACCAAGGCTCCCTTGCAGCTATGGTAATGAATTGAGGCTTGGATAATCAGATGCAGCTGATGGAGAAACAAAAGCCAGTGGTGCAGAGACATAAAAACCACATACATTTTCTAGAATTAATATGTATATTTGCATTGTCTAGTGCCCTGTGTCAGGGGTCTGTGGGGCAAAATGCAGCTTGTCACCAGAGATGAAGGTGGTCCTAGTTATATTAACAAATGTTGCAAGATACAAAGTAAGGATTTTCACTATTAGTCTCATTTTTTCACTGGACTTTGGGTTGTTAAAGGAATGGAGGTAACAAACATGATTGGACATAAGAGAAGATATAATACAACAGAAGTTTCTCTATTAGAATGGGGAAGTTATGTAGTTAGTGGGGTATCTGCCCCTGCGTTTCTGATTGCATAATGGTTTCTGCCTTCTTCATGTGACTTTTGAAGCCTAATAAGGGTCACAGCAAGTAGAAGTCTCACATACAATCTTTACTGTATCATCAGTATTCTTCTATTACGAGAAATCTTTTTTCTTTTCCATGTATCTGAATGAATTTTCTAATGATGAAAGCATGTTTTAATAATAAAATCTTTCAAGCCAGTGATTATTCAAATGCTTAATATTTGATCTTGGCAGCTTGCTAGAATGTTTTAAAAAATGAAAAGTACATTTCAGATCACTATAGAAGAGGTTTTAGGTTGATGGCATGATATTTTGTCTTCAAATGGAGGAAATGCCCAAGAGTAAGCAATTTTCGAAATGTATAGTTCAACAAAGATTGGAACATATGAAAGAATTGTTACACTGAACTATGATGAATAGTTTCTAGCTATTCTGATTAATGGACTGTTCAGAAAGATGTGCATCTGGGAGCATTGAGTTTAAAATTAAATTTGAGGAATTCCTAAGTTCTAACTTCATATCTTCAAACAGTGAGACTGTAATTTATGCAAGCTTTGGTAGACTTTTTTAAGCAGCATTTAAGATGGGCAGTGTCAATTTCACAGGAGAATAACAGGGAATTTACTGTGGGCTCATTACTTCATAGAGGCAACTGAAAAAGGAAAAAAAAAAGTCATCTGCTTTTTTGGCATTCCATAAATACAGTATTTTTTAAATTTACTTATTTTTGTCCACTTACAAGTGCTTCTTATGTATAAGCACTATTTTCAAATCACAGTGTATGCTTGCCAAAATAGCTAAAAATTTGGCATCATTCATTAATTTTCTACAATTCACGAACTGGGTTTGATATTATTTGAATTTAACATTTTTCCAAAAATATGTTCATATGATCTTAGTTCTATTTATTTTTTACATGTGTCAATATTTGCAAACAACAATAAAAAGTCAAGACATATTTGCTTAAAATTAATGTCATTGAACTCTTAAAATGTAGTGTAGAAAATAAAAAATAACATAAGTATATGTAATATTTTGCTTAAGAAACTACAAATAGATTAAAATAATGTGTAACCAATTGACTTATGAAGCAAAGGAAGGAATTAATGGAATAGATAGCAACAACAGTAACAAACATCTATAATGACACTTTGTGAGTTAAAGATTCATTTCTATGAAGAAATAAGACAGTTACATTCTTAATTAAATTCTAATTGAGACAAAATTATTTATTATTTAATGTAAGAAGGACCTTTGCAAATCAATGAAATTTAAAATAAAAAAGTAAATATTATCTACTCCATTATTTATTAAAAGTTGAGTTATTGAATAAGTATTCTATATTCTGAGTAGAGCTATAATCAAATAACAAAAATATGATGAGAAAAACACAAATAACGACATATACATTCATAGATACATTAAAATGCTCATATTGTTTAATATAGATTTATGGAAAAATTATTACATTTACTAACCACCCAAGGCAGTGTTAACATTAAACTTGGTGACCAGTCATCTAAAGTAACTCCCCAAAAGAGCATGTTGAAACATATAGCTGAAAGATATGTATGTTATCTATGCCTACACAAAGCAAAGCAGAGGGAAGTTTAAGAGTCCCTGATAGACCAGAAAACAGGAAACCCCAAAATGTTGAATCAGTACTAGTTTGGTCCATTCCAATAACATCAGGAAGTAGAGTTTGAAATGGGGACAAATGAAGCTGAAGCAGTCTAGCTCCTGTAATCTCTTGAATTGTGCTGCTGAAACTCTGTTTCAGCACAAGAATCTAGAGTAAAGAGAAAGTGGTGGGCAGAAAAATAATTGAGCATGACAGGGAGCATGGAAATGAAGGGAAGAGAAAGACAAGAAAAAAAGTGTAGGAGGATAATAAAGCCAGGGAATCTGAAAAGCCAAGTTACTAAATATATTTCAGAACAATATTTTTTTAAATGACAGAAGAGGGTACTCTGTAAAACTAGAAAGGCTATTTTGAAAATTCTTCATTCTGAACACTCAGGAATGTTATTTTTACATGAAAAAATGAACAACAACAGTATTGTGGTCAAAGCCCATAAAATGTGTTTATAACAAAAATAGAGGGACAGAATTGCTTTCCTACAGAATATGAAAGCATGCTGGAAAAATATCTCACAGAACAGATTTAAAAATGTTAACTTCATTGTAAATGAGTAAATATGTTAATAAAATGATAAAAGGTATGAAAGAACGGAAGAAATAGAATTAGAAAAAAATTAAGAATAAGATAATAGACTTCAGCATAGAATTATATCAAATACCTATACTTAGAAAAAGTCATCAACAAAGTTTAATTTATTATTTATGCCTGATATACATTTTATAATTATATATGTCTCATATATGATATCTTCATACATGTTCTTTATGCTGGCTCATTGATCACTGAGGTGACTATTGCTGCAAACGACTGTTGAAATTTTATGGACTAGATTGATAATTATTCTTCCTCATTATAAGCAATTGTGATTTTGACTGTCTTCTTTACATTGCTCCTCAGTGTCATTAGATAGAAATGAAGAACAGAATGTGGGGATATTAGTTGCCATACAATCCAACTGATAAATCAGCAGCATGCCATTTTACCAGAGATTTCTAGCTACCCTTCTCATCAATTATATTGAAGTCGTCATGAGCCAGGTCTATGTAATTCTGTAAAGAGTATTCTTTGTTGCAACAAATCGCATGCATCCATCTTTAGAGACCAAATATAAAGGATATTTTCACTGAAATATTGTTTAAAACTTAATATTTAAATCAAATTTTGTGTTTTATTTTTATAGTGTGATCATATAACAGTAGTTTTTATAAGTACAAGTCCAAAACCTACATAGGTTTTTACAGATCTTTGTAATAATTTCTGTGCCACAGTGTAACAAAAATGTAGGTATACATCCTTTGATTGTGCTTTGCTTTATTGTACTTTGCAAATATTGTACTTTTACAAATTGAATGTTTGTAGCAACCTTGAATTGAGCAAGTCTATGAGTGTCATTTTTTTAACTGCATGCACATACTTCATGTCTCTGTCACATTTTGGTAATTCTCATAATATTTTAAACTTTTCACTATTATTATATCTGTTATAGTAAACTATGATAAGTGACCTTGATGTTACTATTGTAATTGTTTTCTCTTTGTTTGCTTGTTTGAGATGGGATCTTGCTCTGTCACTCAGGGTTGGAGTGCAATGGCACAATCATAGCTCATTGCAACATTGAACTCCTGGACCTCAATGATCCTTCTGTATCAGCCTCCCAAGTAGCCATGAATACAAGTATGCACCACCACACCCAGCTAATTAATTTTTTTTTTTTTTTTTTGGTAGAAACTGGGTCTTGTTATGTTGCCAAAGCTGGTCTCCTACTCCTGGTCTCAAGTGATCCTCCCACCTCTACCTCCCAATGCACTGGAGTTACAGGCATGAGCCACTGTACTCAGCCTGTAATTGTTTTAGGACTGTACAAATCATGTTCATATAATATGGTGAGCATAATCAATACATGTTGTGTGTGTTCTGACTGCTCCTCTGACTAGCCATTCCCTCTTCTGTCTCCCTCTCCTTGGATATCTCCATTTTCTGATATATAACCGTATTAAAATTAGGCCAATTAATAACCTTACAAATAGCCTCTAAGTGTTCAAGTGCAAGAAAGAGTTGCATGTCTCTACTTTAAATTAAAAGCTAGAAATGATTAAGCTTAGTGAGGAAGGCACATTAAAAGCCAAGATAGTCTAAAAGCAAGACCTCTTGCACCAAACAGTTAGCAAAGTTGTGAATACAAAGAAAGAGTTCTTGAAGAAAATAAAAAGTAGTACTCCAGTGAGCACACAAGAATCATTAAAAAGTGAAATAGCCATATTGCTGTTAGAAAGTTCTAGTGATCTGGATAGATCACACAAGCCACAACACTCCCCTAAGCCAAAGCTTTACCCAGAGTAAGGCCCTAATTTTCTTCAAGTCTACGAAAGCTGAAAGAGATGAGGAAGCTGCAGAAGAAAAGTTTGACGCTAGCAGATATGGGTTAATGAGGTTTAATGAAAGAAGACTTCTCTATAATATAAAAGTGCAAGGTAAAGCAGTAAGCGATGATATAGAAGCCGCAGCAAGTTATCCAGAACATCTAGTTAAGATAATTAATGAAGGTGGCTACACTAAACAGATTTTTCAATGTATATCAAATAGCCTTCTATTGGAAGAAGATGACATCTAGGAATTTTATAGCTAGAGAGGAGAAGTCAACAGCTTCAAAGGACAGGCTGACTCTCTTCTTTAGAGCTAAAACAGCTGGTGGCTTTAAGTTAAAGCCAATTATCATTTACCACTCTGAAAATCCTAGGCCCCTTAAAAATTATTCTAAACCTACTCTGCCTGTGCTTTAAAAATGAAACAACAAAGCCTGGATGACAGCACCTCTGTTTACCATATGGTTTATTAAATATTTTCAGAATACTGTTGAGATCTATTGCTCAGAAAAAAAAAAATTCTGTAAAAATATTATTGCTCATTGACAATGCACCTGGTGACTCAAGAGCTCTAATGGAGATGTACAAGAATAATAATGTTGTTTTCATGCCTACTGACACAGTAACCATTCTGTAGCCCATGAATCAGGGAGCAATTTTGACTTTCAAGTGTTATAATTTAAGAAACACATTTGGTAAGGCTATAGCTGCTAGAGGTAGTGATTCTTCTGATGGATCTAGGGAAAATAAATTGAAAATATTCTGGAAATAATTCACCATTCTAAATGTCATTAAGACCATCTGTGATTCATAGGAGGAGGTCAAAATATCAACATTGACAGGAGTTTAGGAGAAGTTGATTCCAGCTCTCATGGATGGATTTCAGAAGTTCAAGATTTCAGTGGAGGAAGTAACTACAGATGTGACAGCTGTAGCAAGAGAACTGTAATTGGAAGTGGAGCCTGAAGATGTGACTGAATTGCTGCAATCTCATGTTAAAATTTGAAAAGACAAATTGTTTCTTATGATGAGCAAAGATGCTGATATTTTGAGCAAAGAAGGTGATTTCTCATTGTGAAGATGTTGTAAACATTGTAGGAATGACAACACAGGACTCATAAATTTAGTTGATAAAGCAGAAGCAGAGTTTGAGAGAATTGACTCTAGTTTTTAAATAAGTTCTAATTAAGTTATGTGAGTAAAATGCTATCAAAATTCACTGGATGCTACAGAGAAATATTTCATCAAAGGATAAATCCATGTAGCAAACACCATTGTTGTCTTAAGAAATGACCACAATCAGCCCAATCTTCAATAATCACCACCCTGATCAGTCAGTAGTCATAACATTGAGACAAGACTCTCCACCAGCAAAAAGGTTATGCCTCACTGAAGGTCCAGATGATTGTCAGACTTTTCTTGTGTTTAACAATACATATTTTTTTATTATTTTTATTTTTTTGCTGCATGGCTTTATTTTATTTTATTTATTATTATTATTATACTTTAAGTTTTAGGGTACATGTGCACAACATGCAGGCTTGTTACATATGTATACATGTGCCATGTTGGTGTGCTGCACCCATCAACTCGTCATTTAGCATTAGGTATATCTCCTAATGCTATCCCTCCCCCTCCCCCCACCCCACAACAGGCCCTGGAGCGTGATGTTCCCCTTCCTCTGTCCATGTGTTCTCATTGTTCAATTCCCACCTATGAGTCAGAACATGTGGTGTTTGGTTTCTTGTCCTTGTGATAGTTTACTGAGAATGATGGTTTCCAGCTTCATCCATGTCCCTACAAAGGACATGAACTCATCATTTTTTATGGCTGCATAGTATTCTATGATGTATACGTGCCACATTTTCTTAATCCAGTCTATGGTTGTTGGACATTTGGGTTGGTTCCAAGTCTTTGCTATTGTGAATAGTGCCACAATAAACATACGTGTGCATGTGTCCTTATAGCAGCATGATTTACAATCCTTTGGGTATATACCCAGTAATGGGATGGCTGGGTCAAATGGTATTTCTAGTTCTAGATCCCTGAGGAATCGCCACACTGACTTCCACAATGGTTGAACTAGTTTACAGTCCCACCAACAGTGTAAAAGTGTTCCTATTTCTCCACATCCTCTCCAGCACTTGTTGTTTCCTGACTTTTTAATGATCGCCATTCTAACTGGTGTGAGATGGTATCTCATTGTGGTTTTGATTTGCATTTCTCTGATGGCCAATGATGATGAGCATTTTTTCATGTGTTTTTTGGCTGCATGAATGTCTTCTTTTGAGAAGTGTCTGTTCATATCGTTTGCCCACTTTTTGATGGAGTTCTTTTTTTTTTCTTGTAAATTTGTTTGAGTTCATTGCAGATTCTAGATATCAGCCCTTCGTCAGATGAGTAGGTTGCAAAAATTTTCTCCCATTCTGTTGATTGCCTGTTCACTCTGATGGTAGTTTCTTTTGCTGTGCAGAAGCTCTTTAGTTTAATTAGATCCCATTTGTCAATTTTGGCTTTTGTTGCCATTGCTTTTGGTGTTTTAGACATGAAGTCCTTGCCCATGCCTATGTCCTGAATGGTATTGCCTAGGTGTTCTTCTAGGGTTTTTATGGTTTTAGGTCTAACCTTTAAGTCTTTAATCCATCTTGAATTAATTTTTGTATAAGGTGTAAGGAAGGGATCCAGTTTCAGCTTTCTACATATGGCTAGCCAGTTTTCCCAGCACCATTTATTAAATAGGGAATCAAATTGTCCCTGTTTGCAGATGACATGATTGTATATCTAGAAAACCCTATCACCTCAGCCCAAAATCTCCTTAAGCTGATAAGCAACTTCAGCAAAGTCTCAGGATACAAAATCAATGTACAAAAATCACAAGCATTCTTATACACCAATAACAGACAAACAGAGAGCCAAATCACGAATTAACTCCCATTCACAATTGCTTCAAAGAGAATAAAATACCTAGGAATCCAACTTACAAGGGATGTGAAGGACCTCTTCAAGGAGAACTACAAACCACTGCTCAATGAAATAAAAGAGGATACAAACAAACGGAAGAACATTCCATGCTCATGGGTAGGAAGAATCAATTTCGTGAAAATGGCCATACTGCCCAAGGTAATTTATAGATTCAATGCCATCCCCATCAAGCTACCAATGACTTTCTTCACAGAATTGGAAAAAACTACTTTAAAGTTCATATGGAACCAAAAAAGAGCCCGCATTGCCAAGACAATCCTAACCCAAAAGAACAAAGCTGGAGGCATCACACTACCTGACTTCAAACTATACTAGAAGGCTACAGTAACCAAAACAGCATGGTACTGGTACCAAAACAGAGATATAGACCAATGGAACAGAACAGAGCCCTCAGAACTACAAAGTATTTTTAATTAAGATATGTACATGGCTTTTTACATATAATGCTTTTGGATACTCAATGGGACTGCATGACTTTTCTATGCAGTGGGAAACCAGCAAGTTTGTGTGACTGACTTCATTGCAATACTGATTTTACCATGGAGGACTGGAACTGAAAACACAGTATCTTCAAGGTATGCCTGTACAGAAGAAAGATGAAGTACTCTCATAGCAGCCACTTAAATTGACACAATAATGTCCACTGGCTTCAAACTTCTATCTAACTGATTATGGTTTAAGAAGTGATATTGATATTGAAATATTAATAATAACATTGAAATATTAGTAAGTCAGAATCATTGCATATTTATTGTAATTTGGGTAATTATTTAGGTATGATTCCAAATAAATATATTTATAGAAATTATATTGCCTTCCCTGAGTACAACTCACCAACTTTGTACTTATATTAGATTTCCTCAGTTATAGTTATCTGCTTAAGAATATCAGTAGTAGACTTTTTGTTAAGCTTTTTTGTGCAGTTTAGGAAGTTGTGACTAAACATGTTTCATGTTCCAACTTCACTTTTTTCTAATAAATTATTCATCAATAAGTATTTGCTAAAAAAAGAAAGAAAAAAGAAATTACTGTATGAAAATGTGGTGAGTTTTAATGTTTTGAACGCATATGGGTTGATGACATTTTTTTCCCTAACACAAGGGGAAAAGCAGCACACATAATCAGGGGGTTTACTTTGTTTTAAATCTGTTGCCCATGTGTAATTTTTGGAGGGAACATAATATATTTATTATTCAATCGTCAAGTTACTCTGTTCATACTGCACAAACTTTATGTGCTGCTGCTAACATTACTACAAATCTCTTTCATACAAGCTAAGCCAACATAAATTATGAAGGAAATTATATATGTTTTTTAAGTCTATTTTACAGTCTTCAAAGTGCAATGAGGTTAAAGTGAAATATTTTCGTTGTTAATCTCAGAGTTTTTCTGTTTTATTTAGACTACAGAAACCTTGGAATACAAATTATTTTTATTGAAAAATATAAAAATTTAGAAAGCATTATGCATAATTCGACTATAGTTCTGATGAAAGCTAAGTAAAAGGAAATGTACATCATCTTTGGTCAAATCTCAAAGCATTAACTGTTGCTTTAGAAGTATGTAAAGATGAGACACAAAGATGGCAACAATAGACACTGGGGACCAGACACTGGAGACCACTAGAGGGCAGAAGGAGGGAGGGGGGGCAAGGGTTGAATAACTACTGAGTACTATATTCACTACCTGTGTGACAGTATCATTTGTATCCTAAACCTCAGCATCACACAAAGTACTCACGTAACAAACCTACACATGTACCCCAAAATCTAAAATAGAAATATATATATATATGTAACACAAATAGCTGTATAACTGGCAATCTGGTTTTTGTTTTTTTTAACTCTAGTTTTATTACAACACTTGAAGAGAGGCAAGAAACAAGAAATCATACTGATTTTTTCATATGTGTTAAGATTTTAGTTACTATTATTAGAAATACCTTAGACAACACACTCTGAAGGAGGAGATTTGGTACATCTTGCATGATTCAAATACTGAAGCTTTTGGAAACGAGGATTTATAGAGAAACTGTGTGAAGTTACCCTTTAGGTTGGGATATTCAAAATGAAAGGGACCATGTGGGTTAAATCCTGATAACTACTGAGGTAGATACTTTGATTCTCTCTCTCTCATTCTTTTCTACATAGGAAAGTTTAGAGAGCTAAAATCATTCTTTTATTTTTCCAGAATCTCTTATACCTGACAGAAGTCATGCCAACTAGAGATACTTGTGCAAGGCTTGGATAACAAAAGTGAAACAGAAACACCTCCTTGTTCATGGCAGCTGATACACAAATCCCCAAAATGAAAGCGTTTGCAGCAGCTAGACGATCTGTTCCTCGGGGGAGTCACGTGTGTGCTGGGTGTGAGGCAGTCTGGACAATGGCTGCAATGGAGCAATAACAAGAGAGGCCACCGACATCCGGATGGCAAGCGCAGAGATCAGATCTTGAAACATATATTCAGTATTTGCTCCTTTATTTCTGATCCTGTCCTTCAAAATACCTTAAAGTTTATTGTATTTAATTCCCTATAGCTTAAAATAGAGAGGATGGTTTTTGTTTGTATTAAACCTTTACTGGCAAAACCACCATTCTTATCGTTGCATTTATAAAGTGCTAGACTGTACTTTCTTTAAGTAGCATTTCTTTTTACAATTATATATAAACACTATGTTGTAGTACATGAACAGCATTAAATAAAATGCAAATTATTGTTTGACAGAATTGAGGAGTTATTTGACATTATGTAAAAAAAAAAGATTAATCAAAGTGGAATTTGTGAATTTTTTTTTTTATGTGAGTTTCAACTAGGTTGTGTCTGAATCATTTAAGATCAGCTTCACACTAATCTGGCTTAGGAAATGGTAACCATAACAAAAATAACAAAACTGGTGCAAATCTTTACATTTGAAAAGCAATTTGCCTTACATTATTAAACTTAAATGTCAAAGTTAGAGACAGAAAATACTATTTGTGGTCACCATTAAATACTTTAAGCAGCTGGTTCTGAAATTTTAAGATGTATGCTTAGTAATGTGTGGCATCACTAATGGATCTTCTTGGAAATGTTCGGGGATTTTAAGTTAATTGTAAACAATAATGCTTTTACTCTCTGCATTAGTCCATTCACATGCTGCTAATAAAGACATACCTAGACTGGGTAATTTATAAACGAAAGAGGTTTAATGGACTCACAGTTCCACATGTCTGCGGAGGCCTCACAATCATGGCAGAAGATGAAGGAAGAGCAAAAGACATCCTACAGAGCAGCAGGCAAGAGAGCATGTGCAGGAAAACTTCCCTTTATAAAACCATCGGATCTCATGAGACTTATTCACTATCAAGACAACAGCATGGGAAACTACTGACCCCATGATTCAATTACATCCCACTGTACCTCCCGTGGCATTTGGAAATTGTGGGAGCTACAATTCAAGACAAGATTTGAGTGGGGACACAGCCAAACCATATCACTCTTTTAATGACTACTGGTAAATCACACCTGCAAAGCACTTTTTTGTTGCTATTATGTGATATTTAACAATTCCAGTTTTATAAATTTATCCCTTGGGAATGGTCCACATAGAAAAAACAGATTAAGTTGATTTTCAAATAGAACTGACCAAAAACAAAATACAATTGTTTAACAAAACAATAAAATAAAATGCATTACTGAGTCAATGAAATATATAAACTTTCATTTTGTAAAAATAAAAGTAAGCACTTTTGTTTTAGCTAATTGTCTATTTTTTGTTTTTATTTATCCTCAATTGTCCAGCATTTTTCCTCAAAACTAAACTTATTTTGTGTGTGCTGACATACATTATATAGCCTAAATTTCCTTGGTATAAGAGTACATTCACTCGTTTTCCAATATTCTGAAATATATTTGCTATTCTAAGGAAATGTTAATTGGGCATTGAACAATAGTAAGTTTGTGGAACTTTCTAAGACAAATAAGTTTGTGTTAAAAAGCTTGTGGGAGAAAAATTTAAAAGGTCCTATGAATAAACTGGACACCAAGAAGCAAAGAGATTATCAAATAATCTATCACATTTAATCAATGCAGTGTTAGTCCCATAATTTGAATAGGAAATGACATATTATGTGTATAATAATAATTATAATGTAATGAATTTCTCTCTGAATTTCTCTCTTCCCTCAAATTATGTTATATTTGTATTTGTTGTTAAAAATTATACGGAATTTGATACAAAAAGGTGATAAAACAAGATATATGTTATCATTTATTTCTACTTTCTGCTGAATTAAGGAAAGTTATTGGTAATTTCATATGCTATTCTTTAAGACTTTAACAAAAATAAAGCTGATTTTTAACTAGATTTTTGAAAGAAAACTTTTAACCAATTTGTTTGGAAAGAATTGTCCCAATCATAATAGAATATGTAAACCATGAAGACATAATTAAAATATAAAGACTATGCATTATCTATATGTCTTCTGATATACTGTCTTCAAATGCTCTTTCTAGGTGTGGTATAAATGAAATAGAATGAACGCTATGATGCATCATCTTTTAATGTCATTAAAATATTCTCAACTTTACAATTGTATTCAATTATATTTTAGTGCTATAAGCATGTCAAAAAGTGAACTTAGACACATCACACACAAACACACACATTAAATCATTTTTCCCACATGTGAAAATGAACTTAGAAAAAGAATTAGAGAGAATTGCAGAGAAATAATAAGAAAACATTGAGGAGCAAGAAAGAGAAAGGAAGTAAAAACAGCATCAGTTTATTTTTAAGCAGTAGTTCTTACCTATACACAAATAAACACATTATTCTTTTTGATAAAATGTGGAGATTTGTGTAAGCAATTCAGGACTTATTAAATAATTATGTGCCCTTAGATATGCTATGAAAGGTAACATTTTTAATGAATAAAGTAGCCGTGTTGTACATGTAAAACTGTTTTGCTCAACCAGGAGATATATATTTATAGCAATATTAAAAACAACTTGAGAATTATATTCCTCAAAAAATTCTCCTGAAATAGTATCAAGCTGTACAGTATATACAAATACAAAATATGTATGGCTTTGGGCTAGGGAAGCCTTATTGCTCATGAAACAGATGAATAGACTAAAAATGTTCACCATTCAGCTTAACTAGAATTAGATTGCTATGGTTTGGCTCTATGTCCCCACCCAAATCTCATCTCAAATTATAATCCCCACTATTTGAGGGAGAGACCTGATGGGAGGCGAATGGGTCAGGGGGATGGTTTCCCTCATGCTGTTCTTGTGATAGTGAGAGTTCTCATGAGATCTAATGGTTTTAAAAGTGTTTGCCAGTTCTCCCTTTCCTCTATTTTTCTCCTGCCACCTTGTAAGACATGTCTTGCTTTCCCTTGACCTTCCATCATGGTTGTAAATCTCCTGAGGCCTCCCAGGCATGCAAAACCATGAGTCAATTAAATATCTTTTGTTTATAAATTACCCAGTCTCAGGTAGTATCTTTACAGCAGTGTGAGAATGCACTAATACATAGATAATACAAACCAATGTAATAGAAAATGGCATATCCTAATATCAGAAATGTATATTTATCTTCCATTTTACTTTTTTTAATGAACAAAATATATTTAGTTGGTGTTGTTTTATATTCTTTTCAAAAATACATATTGCTGATATATTGTTTAAAATTGAAAATTTAAAAATGTATACATTTATATATCATATATAAATATGTGAGAATGTATTATGTATATAATTGCACACTATGTTCATTTTTTCATTTTTCATATGTCATAAAGATTGGTCCGTCTCAGAAGTTGCAGAGCTCTTTTTGTCCCTTTAGTGCTGCATAGTATTCTATGATATAAATCTATATTGGTGATCTGCAAAAGGTCACAGGAGGTCTGCTAGTAAATATTTTAGGCTATGTGGATAAAACAGTCTCTGTCACAGGTGGTCAACAATGCAGCCAGACAGCATGTAAATAAATGGGTGTGGCCATGTTCCAATAAAATGGCATTTATAAAAACAGGCAGTTCTTAGTTGTCCAACTATGATTTACACAATTAGTTTCAAGGTTTTATTTTTGATAGGTTAGATCTTTCTGAATGATTTACTGTTACAAGTAAATGTGCAGTAAATATCTTTATGAACACATCATATCTATACATATAGTTTTATTCACACATATATTAAAATAATTTTGGAGATATGTCAATGTTTCTTTTATAGAGAATCATCAGTTTACACTCTAAGCACCAATATATGCAAGGATGTTGTTCTCATTTTTGCCTGTCTGGCACATGAAAAATTGTATCTAATTATATTTTATAAATACGGTTTTCTTTTGATTAGTGTAATTAAACATAATTGTATTTTTTGGTGCAATTTTCATTTGTTATACCTTATACATCTATACCCTTTTCTTATTTTTCTCAACATAATTTAGCTTTATCTTGTATAGTTCCAAAAATATCTTCTTGGACATTTTATCAAATGTAAGTTTAATTTAGATTAGTTTATCAAAATTACATTTTAACAGTCTTTCTAATGGATGGCCATTAGTGGTTGGAAAATTCTCCTAGTGGGTCAAAGTCAAGTGTTTGCACTTTGCCTGGAAGGACAGTGGTCAGACATGTGTTTACATTGTTGCTAATGGTTTTACCAGTTTCCTAGGAATTAGAAATTACAAGATTGTTGACAAAAGTAACTGGTATAATAAATAAGTAGAATAACTTTCCTGCTATTCAGCTATGGATACAGAGAGAAGGTAACAGCTTGTATGGTGGAAAAGCTATAAAGCAAAAAGTGGTATGTTCTATGAACTAGTGGCTGTTACGTGTGCTCTGTCACATTAAGATCAAATGAAAAATTAAATCAATAAATAAAAGTAAGAGTACTTCATTTCATCATTACACTATTATATTCTCATAATGTGTTCCAAAAATGTGGACATTTCTTGTTTGGAGGTCTTAGATCATAAAAGACCGATACTTCTACTTGAGAACAATATCCCCCTTAAACATGAAGTTGTGACTTGCTCTGTTCATTTTCTGCTTTTCATGCCTGTCCCACAATAGTAAAATTAGAGGGTCAATAAACTGACTTCAGTTATTGATCCATATGATTAAGGGGGAATAGCTCTAATAATACACTTTTTCCTTTTACAAATAAAGAAACTCAAGCTGTTCAAATTAACTAAAAACTATTCTACAGAAGTGATTTCATATTTTAATAGATAATGTGCATCACAAATGATAAGTTAGCCAAATTATATCTCAGTTTAAAGACTCGGAATTGCAGTCACCTGCCCAACATAGATCAATGATAAATACAAAATTTATCTGATTCTCAGTTTAATAATTTCCAGTTTATGCTCAGCTTCACCTAGGATTCAATTAATGTCATACGTTTTTAGAATTGATGCAAATGCTGAATCATCCTCCAGAATTTTTCTATTTTCTTTCACAAAATCTAACATAATATGTTTGGTTAAAATTGTTAGCAGAATTTTCTGTCACTTTTTTATTGCTTAAGAATATAGGAAGGACTAAATATTAATATCTTATTTAATATAAATATTTTATAAAACATGATTTTTAAAATCATTTCAATAGAAAGCAAATGATATTAAAATGAATATTTGTTAGGACATTTTAGAGTGTGGCTCTGTATCATATCAGATTTACACATGTTTACTTGACTAAAAACAGGTTAAGCACCACTGTTTAGGAAATAAATAATTTTCTTAATATAGTTGAATAAAACAGTTTAGGCATTATAAATAATACAATTTAGGAACATAAATAGTCTCTTTTCCTTTTTTAACACACAGCATTTAGTATTATATGAAATTTATTTCATCTGGGGCACACAAGGATAAATGTTGGGAAAACAGTACAATTTAAGTCGGGGCACACTTGTTGTGACAAATTGTTTACTATAAACCTTTACATTTGACATGTATTAAATGGTAAGACTGGTGAATAATTATATAGTAAAGACTTTAGCTACACTGTACCTAAAATGATTAAATGCTTTCTGAATTTATTTAGGGGAAGTCTGGCTAGTACTCATCTCAAAATAAAAGAGAATAGAAAAATGTAAAAAAAAGATGAGTAATTTAGGCAGGTGTGTTCTATAATTGTATTTATATCATTGGTGTCAATATATGTATCCATTATAAATCCATTTTTTAAAAAACCTGTTGATTCTGAAAATTATTTTAATAAATTTCAAAACTTCTAGAAATAAAGCAATAGCTTGTTAAAAAAAAATCTAGCTGAGAAATTTAGAAAGGCTGAGATGGAAATACTAAGTTACCTCTGTTCGATGCCATTGAGAGGAAAAATAGAAAAGAAATGAAGAAAGGTAAGAAAGATATCCACAGCTCTGCTTTCCTTTCTCGAATATATTTTCTGATAAAATTCAGGTCTGAGAGAATAAGAAGCTGAACAAAAAGCAGAGTCTAAATGACTAAGAAGATTAGGGACACTTTCATTATTCTCAACAGAATGGGGAAACAAAAGTGGAGTTCAGGCCCAAAAGGAGGAAAAAGACTCAGTAAAAAACCAGGTTTGTAGTTCAACCCTCAAAGGGCTACAGCTTAGGAGCAAAGACAAACCAGAAATGAACTAATCCTCACAAAAATTAAAGTGTAGATTTATATCAGTTCAATCTCTGATTGGATTGAGGTGATCTGTTTCTATAATTTATGTCAAGGTCTGAAGTAAATTCTGTTAGGAATAATAAAACATCATCCGGAGTTTCAATTGTTTCTCTACATATTTCAAAAACAATGTCAGGCAGTCAAAAAAAATTACTATGCATAGTAGCAGACAAAAGCTCATGATCAGAGCTGGGACTCTTGCAGAATCAAGTAAATTCTCAATGTACCATAATTCCCACAGTTAAGCATTATACATAAAACTGATCCAATAGTCCTATAGTTCTTTCCTTCCTTCCTTCCTTCCTTCCTTCCTTCCTTCCTTCCTTCCTTCCTTCCTTCCCTTCCTCCCTCCCTCCCTCTCTCCCTCTCTTTCTCCTTCTTTCTTTCTTTCTTTCTTTCTTTCTTTCTTTCTTTCTTTCTTTCTTTCTTTCTTTCTTCTTTCTTTCTTTTTTCTTTCTTTCTTTCTTCTTTCTTTCTTTCTTTTTCTTTCTTTCCTTCTTTCTTTCTTTTTCTTTTCTTGTCTTTCACTTTCTTTCTTTCTTACTTTCTTTCTTTCTCTTTCTTTCCTTCTTTCTTTCTTTTTCTTTTCTTGTCTTTCACTTTCTTTCTTTCTTTCTTACTTTCTTTCTTTTCCTCCCTCCCTCCTCTCTTTCTCTCTTTCCTTTTCTTCATTCTTTCTTTCTTTCTTTCTTTTTCTTTCTTTCTTTCCTTCTTTCATAGAAATTGACCCTTCTCATCTTAAAACTTAAAACTTATAATTTTTTATCTGAGTTCCTGAGGAAATGACCTTCAGGCCTCTTACAAAAAGTATCAAAGAACTGAAGCTCCTCAGATCTCCACATCCAGACAAGAGATGCCGGACCCCTCATTCATCATGATTGCTTCCCTGCCTCTCCCTAGTTCTTGTTTTCTTACACACTGTACATTTCTTCCCTGTTATATAAAGCCTAGTTTGGTCAGTCAGGGAGACTGATTTGAGACTGAGTACCTGATTAAAGCCGCCGTCCTTGGCAGTACTTGTCCTTTCAGTGACTGGCTTCCCGTTCGGTGAGCAGCAGAACCTGGACTGAAACACTGGTTTTTCAGTAACATGAACTCTGGAGTAAACGTGGATGCAACTGCTAAAAGTGATTTTTAAAAGCAATAGGATTTTCAGTGGGAGGGAGTGAACACAGAAAAAAAAAGATACCATGACATGTTTTTTCCCATTTTTCCAACATTTTGTTTGAGTACAGGTTATGATAAATATGCACCGGGTATATGAAGTTTGATTGCACAATCAGTCTTTCTGGACTGGTAAACCTAATAGAGTTTGGAAAAACTAGACCCACTGGAAATTAAGGAGGTAATCACGTTAAAAAAGAGAGCAAAAGTGAAGAAGCCTCAAAATTCTATGCATAAACTTTTCCTAATCTCTGGCTGACCCTGGAACCCATATGTGCAAGGCAAACTCAAAGCATACCAGCTAAGCAATTTGAAAACCCATTCAAAAGATATACCTACTGTTTTAGTCAAATCAGGACATAAGTGAATATCATTTAATATAAGATATAATCAGAGGATAACCAAAAAAGTTACCCTTTCTCAAGAGCAAAGACAATGGACATAAACATTGTAACAATTCAAATCTTGAAAACTACATAAAAATTTAAAGCAGTTTTATTATTATGTTTGTGAGAAAAGAAGTGCACAAATAAATAAAAAAGAGAAAGCCTGATATAGTTATAGAACTAAAAGAAAAAATATTATTCTCTTGGAAAGCTTAATAGCAATGTATAAATTTTAGAAGAAAAATTCAATGGATTTGATGACAATAGCCTGCAACATAATAGAATAAAGAGAAAAATCAGTTGCTGAAACATGAACAACATGAACAGAAACTCAGGTATATGTGAGGTAGGAAGATAATCTATATGTAATTAGTGTCCTGAAAAAGAAGAGAAACAGAATGAGGCAGAAAAGTATTTTAAAAAACTCTAGCCCCAAATGTCCCAAATTTTCCAAAGTTGGTGATCAGATTAAATAACTGCCTTATTTTTCTGTGCTGCTATAATGAAATACCACAGACTAGGTAACATATAAAGAACAAATATTTATTCTTACAGTTCTTGAGCCTAAGACTTTCCAAGATTAAGGTGCTGGCATGTGATGAGGACTCTCTTGCTCCATTTTCACATAGCACAAAGTAGAAGGTACAAAAACAAATCCTGTGTCTTATATGGCAGAAGATCAGAAGAGAGTGAATTTACTCTCAGAAGCCCTTTTTATCATGGTATTAATCCGTTCATGAGAGGAGAGCCTTCATGATCAAAACATCTCTCAAAGGTCCGACCTTTCAACACTGTTTCATTGAGAATTCAGTTTCTAACACAAGGATTTTAGGGGACATATTCAAACCATAGCACTAAGCAAACACCAACTAAAACTAATATGAAAAAGAAAAAGCCATGCCTTAGCACATCATTGTCAAAAGGCTGAAAAGTAAAGATAAAAACTTGACAGCAATTGGAGAAACATAATAAAAACAGGGGAGTAAAAATTCCCAATGAATTTCCCAGTGAAGACTTAAAGACAGCAGTGAAACAAAAATAATAAAAGCCATAAAACCTTAATTCTATATCCACCAAAAATATCACTCAAGATGAAATCAAAAGGAAGACATTTTCAGAATTAAATTAAAGCACTAGAAGTATTTGTTGCCAGTAGACCTCCACAAAAGGAAATGCTAAAGGATGTTTTTCAGACTGAAAGAAGTGATAGCAGATGGAAATCTGGATCTACAGGAAGGAATAGAAAGCACTAAAAATGGTAAACGTCTGGGTAAATATGAAGAAAAAATACTTTTATCTTTTTTTCCTTCTTCTTTAAAAGCATAAAATTTCTTGAAACAAAAGAATAAAATAGTTGCTGGTGGGATTTACAGCTAGAAGAGTAAATGATCACAATATGCTTTTAAATTTTCTATGTTAATACTAGCAGACTGTGGATAGCTCAGTAGCATATATTGAAATCCCTAGATTTCAGTGAAATTAAAATATTGAAAATAGAAATATTTAGTATAAGAGTCAAAGGCTCTAAAGATTTTTGAGTGTACAAAAGGACTTGTTCATTTCAGAGATATAGTATGTTCATGGATTCGAAGACTTAATATTGTTAAAGTGACGAATCACTATAATTTTATATATTAATTGAATTTTAATCTTATTAGAATTTTATAAATGACAAGCTGAATTTTATAAACGCCAAGCTGAATATAAAATCTACATGAAAATTAAAATAATGCAAAACAGTCAAAATCATCTTCTAAAAGTAGAATAAAGTTGAAGGATGAAAAATACATGACATCAAGACCAACTATAACGCTACAGTCCTTAAGACCAGGTAATTATGTCATAAGAGGTAACACATTAATCAATGGAGTAGAAAACAGAGTGCAGAAAAAAATACACATTATTACTGTCATTCAATTTTTGACAAAGATGCCAAAGCAACCAATCGTGAAGGTAAGGTCTTTTCAACAAGTGAACAGGAATTACTGTATATCAATAATGGGAAAAAATGAACATAAACCTTTACCTCACACTATATTATAAAAGAATTAATGTGTATCACAGACCTCAGAGTAAAATTAGAATCCTTAGAGAATTTTATCTCCTTCAACTTCAGGGGTACATGTGCAGAATGTGCAGGCTTGTTACATAGGTAAGCATGTGCCATGGTGATTTACTGCACAGATCATCCCATCACCCAGGAATTAAGCACTGAACCTGTTACCTATTCTTCCTAATGCTCTCCCCGCCCGCAACCTCCCACAAGTGACCAGTCTATGTTGTTCCCCACAACATGTCCATGTTTTCTTATCAATTGGATCCCACTTATAAGTGAGGAAATGCATTGTTTGGTTTTCTGTTCTTGTGTTACTTAGCTGAGAATAATGGCTTCCAGCTCCACTCCATCCATGTCCTTGCAAAAGACATGATCTTGTTCCTTTTTATGGCTGCATGGTATTCCATGGTGTATATATAGCAAATTTTCTTTATTCAGTGTATAATTGATGGGCATTTAGGTTGATTTCATGACTTTGCTATTGTAAATAGTCCCATAATGAACATACAGGTACAAGTATCTTTATAGCATAATAAATTATATTCCTTTGGGTATATACCCAGTAATGGGATTGCTGGGTCAAATGGTAGTTTTGCCTCTAGGTCTTTGAGAAGTTGCCACAATGTCTTCCACAATGGTTGAACTAATGTACATTCCCACCAACAGTGTGAAAGTGCTTCTTTTTCTGCACAACCTCACCAGCATCTGTTGTTTTTTGACTTTTTAGTAATAGCCATTTTGATTGGCATGAGGTGATGTCTCATTGTGGTTTTGATTTGCATTTTGTAATGATTAGTTATGTTGAGCTTTTTTTTTCATATGTTCTTTGGCCACATGTATGTTTTCTTTTGAGAAGCGACTGTTCGTGAACTTTGCTCACTTTTTCATAGGGTTGTTTTTTTCTTATAAATTTAACTTCTTTGTAGATTCTAGATATTAGACATTTTTCAGATGGATAGATTGCAAAATTCTTCTCCCATTTTTTATGTTGTCTGTTCACTCTGGTGATTGTTTCTTTTGCTGTGCAGAAGCTCTTTAGTTTAATTAGATCCTATTTGTCAATTTTTGCTTTTGTTGCAATTGATTTTGTATTTTTGTCATGAAATCTTTTCCCCCTACCTCTAGAAAACCCCATCATCTCAGCCTAAAAGCTTCCTAAGCTGATAAGCAACTTCAGCAAAGTTTCAGGATATAAAATCAATGTGCAAAAATTGCTAGCATTCCCATACATCAACAACAGGCAAGCAGAGAGCCAAATCATGAATGAACTCCTATTCACAATTGCTACAAAAATAATAGAATATCTAGAAATAAAGCTAAAAAGGGAAGTGAAGGACATCTTCAAGGAGGACTACAAATAATTGCTCAGAGAAACCAGAGAGAATACAAACTAATGGAAAAACATTCCATGCTCATGGATAGGAAGAATCAATATTGTGACATTTTTATATTCAATTCTACTCCCATTAAGCTACTTTTGACATTCTTCACAGAATTAAAAAAAAATTTAAAAATTCATATAGAACCAAAAAAGAGCCCAAATAGCCAAGTGAATCCTAAGCAAAAAGAACAAAGCTGGAGGCATTATGCTACTTGACTTCAAACTATCCTACAAGGCTACAGTAGCCAAAACAGCATGGTACTGGTATAAAAGCAGACACATAGACCAATGGAACAGAATAGAGAACCCAGAAATAATACTGCACATCTGCAGACATCTGATCAACAAACCTGACCAAAACAAGCAACGAGGAAAGGATACCCTATTTCATAAATGGTACTGGGAGAACTGGCTAGTCATATGCAGAAATTAAAACCGGAACCTACCCTTACAGTATATACAGAAATTAAACCAAGATGAATGAAAGACTTAAATGTAAAACCCAAAAGTATGAAATACATAGAAGAAATCCTAAAGCATTTGTTAAAAAACTTAGTACAGTATCTTTGCGTTTTGGGGTGGGCAAATGCATCTTAAGAGAGAGAAAGTAACACACACAAAATTGAGAAATAGAATTTCATTAAAGTTAAAAGTTTTGTTCATCAACAAATGTCATTAAGTAAATGAATAGGCAAGTCACATACTGAGAAAATTATTTTTGTATTATGTATCTCACAGAGTTGGAATTTGGCTTACTGAAAGAATGTCCACAGCTCAAGAAAAAGAAAAAGGGAAAATATCCCAATAAAAATGGGCAAAAAGTTTGAGTTAGCTACATAAATGAAGACTCATGAATGGCCAATAAATGTATGAAGAATTTATCAAAAATTTCTATTAGGAGAATGCAAATTAAAATTATTAAGGAGGTTTCACTACACATATACCAGAATGGCTAAAATTGAAAACACTGGAGAAAACAAATGTTGGTGAAGATATAACACAATCAAAAGTCTCAAACACTGTCTTTGGGAATATAAAACATACAATCATCTTGAAAAAAGTTCTGGATACTTTCATATCTTTTAAGTTTGTTTTTCAGAATTTTTGAAAAATTTTATAATAACATGTTGGAGATGAAACAGAAAAAGTAAAAACAAGCAATTGTAAAATTCACTGGAAGTTGAGATTTTCAAGTTATATAAGGAGTTAAAGTCAGGTAAAGAGTTTTAAATAATTGTGGTTAAATGTATTGGAAATTAGATAACCAGATAAAGAATTCAGGCAGAGTATTAGAAACTTTGAGACAAAAGCCAAATGCAAAGACTGAAAAATACATAGCAAATTAAGTCATAAAATGAGTCTAATGGTAGATTAAACACAGAAAATGGAGTAATCTGAAGGATAGATAAGATGAAATAAATCAGTTGGGAGAAAAAAGTATGGGAAATACAGACAGTCATAGCTAACAAAGAGACATAAGGTCTAATTTACAAGTAAATTGAGAAATAGAAAATGCAGTAAAAACACTGAATTTTTCATCCACGAAATAGACATAACACTACATAATCGTTATACATTTTAGATGTAACACATGTAAAATGACTAAAATTAGTGAACACTGAATAAAAAACGGTGATTTTAAGAGTGCTAATTATTAGTGATGGTAAAATTGTCATTAGCAGTCAAGATAATAGCCTGAGCATAATTTGCTAGTAATATCATGTTTTGATGTTTTAACTATATGCATTATCTCTAGCTCTATCTCTGTCTCTATCTCTATATCTCTATATTTTATTGACATTGGGGTCATAATTTACCTCTCTTTTATTACCTAAGACATTAGCAGGTGTTAATGCAGACTTTGAATAAACATTGGTAGAACTCTTGGCATGATATATCAAAGATGAATATGCATATTCTATTCAAAAGCAATTTAAATCCTAAGTGAACCCCTAAAGAGTATACAAGAGTGTTCACTGCAGTATAATCTCTTTTCTTTTCTTTTCTTTTTACTTTTTTAGACGAAGTCTCACTCTTGTCCCCCAGGCCGGAGTGCAATGCCATGATCTCGGCTCACTGCAACCTCCGCCTCCCAAGTTCAAGTGATTCTCCTGCCTCAGCCTCCCAAGTAGCTGGGATTACATGTGCCTGCCACCATGCCCAGCTAATTTTTGTATTTTTAGTAGAGACCGGGTTTCACCACGTTGGCCAGGCTGGTCTCGAACTCCTGACCTCAGGTGACCCGCTGCCTCAACCTCCCAAAGTGCTGGGATTACAGGCGTGAGCTGCCGCGCCCAGCCCATTGCAGCATAATTTCTAATGGCAACAAACTGGAAAAAGAAATTAAAATATCTATTAGTAGAATTGGTAAATTTAAAAATAGATAAATAAATTACCCTTTATTAACAAATTGAATGCTAAACAGCAATGAAAATCAACCATAGCTCGAGTGAACAAAAAAGGCATATTTGCCGAATACAATATATAGAATAGAACTTAGGTAAGAATTAATACATGCAATATGATTTTAGTTATGTAAAATTCAAAAATAAGCCTATATAAAATATAATCTATGTTGTTATAAATTATTATAATGTTTACCTTACAAGTTTGTGACTGCGAGTGACTTATGAATGTACTTTTCAGTACAGCTAATGCTCTATTTCTTTAGTCATATTGAGATTAAATAGTTGCATTTTAACTGTAATCATTCAGATTCCTCGGGCTGTACAATTATGATATACTGTTTGTATGTTATAATTCAATACAACTTAACCAAAACCATTTCAGCGTGGTGTACATTTTTATGTATATGAAGTGGTAGTTTCATAAAACACAGATAACATTTGTTTTTCTAATCTTCAATTTGTACAATACTTAATAAATGGAGCTATTACTAGTAGGCCAATTAACATATTGTATGCATTATTCAATTGTATCACAAGGCATATTTGTGAGAAATCCTGACAAAGCAATGATAATTATGAGGTAACAGGTATGTCCATTTATATATACAGAGAAACAGAGAGAAAGCCAGTTTCTTTTGCTCCTATCTGCTATGTATAACAATAAATTTTGGAAATATTGTAAGATACAATAGTAGAAAATCTCTGAAAAACTGGTAACAGGAAGGTAATCTTGTTTGGGGTCCCCAGGACTGGAGAAACAATATAGTAGAAGGATGTATTAAGTCTACTGACCCAACATAAGAGGGTGACTCAAACCCAGTGTTTTTCCAATCCCCAACCTAACAACAGAAGTCAGCCCAGGTAGGCTTATTGTTCTGTTAGGTCTAACAGGAGTTCCCCCGAAAAGATGAGGGAAGTCTGGCACTGTAGGCAAGATGATCTATTGGAAGATCTGCTAGGGGGCCAGGTGCTGTGGCTCACACCTGTAATCCCAGCACTTTGGGAGGCCGAGGCAGGCAGATCACGAGGTCAGGAGATTGAGACCAACCTGGCTAACACTCTACTAAAAATACAAAAAAAATAGCCAGGCGTGGTGGCGGGCGCCTGTAGTCCCAGCTGCCCAGGAGGCTGAGGCAGGTGAATGGCATGAACCCGCGAGGCGGAGCTTGCAGTGAGCCGAGATCCTGCCACTGGACTCCAGCCTGGGCGACAGAGCGAGACTCCATCTCAAAAAGAAAAAAAAAAAGAAAAGAAAAGAAAAGAAAGAAAGAAAGAAAGAAAAGAAAAGAAAAGAAAAGAAAAGAAAAGAAAAGAAAAGAAAAGAAAAGAAAAGAAAAGAAAGAAAAGAAAAGAAAAGAAAAGAAAAGAAAAGAAAAGAAAAGAACCATAGGCAATTAGGGAAAGAACGCACCATGCTTCACCATTGGCTTTAAGATTCTTCTTCCATCAACATTGCCCTCACTACTGCATACTGATTTGGAACAGTGGGTGGAAACACCAAGAAGGATCCTGAAATGATAAAGTGACCCCAAAATGCTGGGACTGCCCGTGGGCAATGGCAAAAAGGACGTCAGCACAACAACGAGCACTGGCCATAGCTCCTTATGAGTATGAGCCATCTTTCCTTCACTGGGAGATATAAAGGGCATTGGCAGCACTGTTAAGAAGAGCCCTGCCACAATAAGTGGTCTTGCCCAAGAAATTCTTTGTCCTTGTGGGCTTGGGACATCTGTTCCCACTGGGAAGGATTAAGGGTAGCCAGATAACACTGACAGGAGAGAACCCAGTATAACAAGCAACCCCACTGACAAATTCTGTCTCAGTACACCTAAGCTACCACAGCCTACCAAGAGATACCTCTTTGCTTGGGAGTACCTGTACAGTGGATTCCTTCATGACAATTACTGGTCCAGGAAAGCCCCTTCATTTTCGTAGGCCTGATTTCCTTCCCCTCTAAGATAAACTCAGTGGCCCAGCCTGGGAAACTCCATTTGACCCCTCAGCCACCACCTGCAGGGACCAAAGGGAGCCTTATCAACACCAGATAAATCAAACCGCTGAAAAAACACTGCCAAAAAAAAAAAAAAAAACTCACTGGATGGGCTTAATAGTATAACAGAGATGATTGAAAACACAATTGGTGAACTTGAGATCAACAGAATTTACCCAATCTGAACTATATAGAGAAGATAGACCGAGAAAAAAGAATAGAACTTCTAAGGTATTTGGGGATAACAAAAGACTCAACTTCATGTCATTTTACTCCCAGAAAGAGAGAATAAACATAATTAAGGTGAAATAGTATTAGAAGTAATAATGGCCGAAAACTTTTAAAATTTGGCAAAAGAGCTACATGCATATCTAAGAAGCTTAGTAAACTCCAAGCATAATAAATGTAAAGAAATCCATACCAAGACACAGCATATCTAACATTTAAAAATAAGAAGGAAATAAATTATTTTGAAAGTAGCCAGAGTGAAATAACACATTACCTATAAGGGGAACACCAATTTAACTGACAGCAGATTTCTCATCTGAACGATAGTGGCAAAGAGGAAGTAGCACATTTTTTACAAGCTGAAAGAAAATTTCCATTAGTAGTGAATGCTGTATTTGACGAAACTATCCTTCAGGAATGAAAAGCATAGTTTAACAATATACTGTTTATAATAAACTAATCTCAAACTCAACAACATAGTTTGATAGAAAAATATGGATTAAAAATATAACATGTAAATAGTAATCAAGAAAAAAACATGGCTATATTAATATTGAGTAAACAAAATGACTACAGACAAATAAGACATTAAATAATGATTAAATGATCAAACCAGTAAGAAGACACATGATCCTAAATGCAGTAGCCAAATAACAAAGTCTTAAACTACTAGATGCAAAAACTGATAGAGTTAAAAAGAGGAACAGATAAATTTGCAATTTTTCTGGGAATATTAATAACTCCTTCACTTCACTTTGTCAGTAGCTGAAAAAAACTATTAGAAAATCAGCAAGAATACAGATCTTAACAACACAGTCCTTCAACAAAATCTAACCGATGCATATAGAAAAATTCCACCCAACAATAGCACTCCTGGAACTTTAGCAAAATAAAGTTTCTGTGTATTACATCAATGTAACTTTGGAATTCCATTTCGATATATGCATAGTGTTTTTAAGACATCTCTTCATGGAGCTTTTTGGAGGGAGTTGCTCTAGTTATTCCAATACGTATACATAATATATCACAATCTACTGGTGTTCTCTTTTTACTATTTAAATATAAAAACTTTTTCTTTCTTTATGTCTCTTCACTTCCCTCGTTTTATAACATACTTGTCTTAAATATTCCCTCTACATACACTTAAGAGCACATTAGAGAGTTTGTAATTTTGCTTTAACCATCAAACTTAATTTAGAGAATCAAGAGGAAAAGCAATGCCTATTTTATGTACCCTTATTGTATCCCTTTTTCCATGTCCCTAGATTCTGTTTTTATGCCTTTCTTTCAGTTTAGCACACTTTCTTTAGCCATTATTTTATGGTAGATTTCTTGGCCATAATTATTTTTTAGTTCTTCTTCATGTGAGAATGTCTTAATTTTCCTTTAATTCCCCAAAGGTATCTGCACTGGGCATAAGACTCTGAAAAAACAGTTCTTTCCTTTTGGTACATGAAAAGTATTGTTTATTTGTTATTTCCGGCATCCATGTTTTCTGTTGAGGAATACGTACTGTTTTATTTAACTTGCTTTTCCACTATAGATAAATACTTTTTTCCCTTTCTGGCTGCTTTTAAGGTGTATTCCTTCACTTTAGTTTTCAGGAAGCAATTATGATGTGTCTTGGTGCGGATTTATTTGGCTTTATCTTGTTTGAAGGTAGCTCAGCTTCTTTAATCTGTAAGTTTATGTCTCTTGCCAGATTTGGAGAATTTTCATCCATTATTTCTTTAAGTCCTTTTATAGCTCCTCTCTCTTTTGCCTCTCCTTCCAGACATTCAATTACATGGTATTAAATCTTTCATTATGTGTCAAAGGCTACTGAGGTTTGTTCATATTTTCCATTCACATTATCCAGATTGCACAAATTCTATTGTTCCATCTTTCAGTTCACTGTTTTTTTTCTTTGTTGCTATCATTGTTTTTTTCCATGAACTCCATTTTGCTGCTGAGCCTATCCTGAGATTTTAATTTTAATTATTGCACTTTTCAGTTCTAATATTTCCATTTGGCTCTTCTTTACATGTTCAATTTCTTTGAAGATGCTCTCTGTGTTTTCATTTTTTTCAATTATGTTCACAATTGCTCATCGAATAATTTTTATATTGACTGCTTTAAAGCCCTTGTCATATATTTCTAACATGTCAGTCATTTCAGCATTGACATAAATGTACTTATTTTTTAAAATTTAATTTGGAGCCCATGCACGGTGATTCATATCTGTAATTCCAGTATTCTAGGAGGCAGAGGTGAGAGGATTGCTCGATCCCAGGAAAAAAAGACTGCAGTGAGCTGTGAAAGTTCCACTGCACTCCAGCAGAGCAAGACACCGTCTCAAAAACAAAACAAAAAATATCTAATTTGGAATCTTCTGGTTCATGGTATAATGACTGATTTTTCAAATGAAGCCTAAACATTTTTTATTATGTTATTCGACTCTGGATCCTATTTAAATTTTCTCTTTTAACTGGTCTTTTCTGACACTGTTCTGGCAGTGGAGAACATTGCCTTGTTACTGCCAAATGGTGGCAGAAGCCCAGATTCCCCACATAATCTCTATTGATCCCTGCGGTGAGGCATTGTTCCTTGTGATTGCTAGGCTAGGATAAGGTAGGAGTCATGACCATATAGACCTTTGGAATATGTTGCACTTTTTTAAAGTCCTTATAGATATCTCATTTTCCAGATTTTTTTTTTTTTTGCAAGCCACTTGTTTGCCCTAATTAGTATATTCAACTCAAGCAGCTGTGATGTTAAACAATTGCCATTGATTTTTTTTGTTTCGAATGCCCTGGCTAAGGGTTTGTTGTTGTTGTTGTTGTTGACGACAGAGTCTCACTCTGTCGCCCAGGCTGGAGTGCAGTGGCTTGATCTCGGCTCACTACAACCTCCGCCACCCGGGTTCAAGCGATTCTCCTGCATCGGCCTCTTGAGTAGCTGGGATTACAGGCACACACCACCACGCCCGCCTAGTTTTTGTGTTTTTAGTAGAAACGGGATTTCACCATGTTGGTCAGGCTGGTCTCAAACTCCTGACCTCGCGATCTGCCTGCCTTGGCCTCCCGAAGTGCTGGGGTTACAGGCGTGAGCCACAGCGCCAGCCCTGGCTATGGGTTTTTAAGTGAGAGAGCTCTGATGCCTATACAAACAAACGCTGTGAATTAGTTTTCCAGGAAACTGCCAGACAGGCCAAATAGTGACAATCTTTAAAGATGGAGATTCTTTGACAACCTGCATAGCCATTCTGGCCTCTCTAATGGCAGTTAGGCTGCTGGTCTGGACAGCTCTCATGGCTGTGAGGTTGCCGGATTCAAGGCTGCAATGAAGCTGGGGCTACGGAGATGGAAACAGGGCAAATAAAAACTGCACAAAGCTTCTGTCTTTGTAACAATTCAGTCATGTTTCTTGGATAGCCACCTTTCAATTAGCCTTTGGTTAATTTCCAGAGTTCTGAAAAAGTCCATTTAAGTTTTTGTATTAGTGTTCTCATTGTTTTTATGGAGGTGCATATTTTCTCAGGTCTTTACTCCGCCATTCCAATGTTGTCAAGGTAGTTTTAAACTGCCGAAGTTTGGGCATGTTTGTTTTGTAGCGATAGATAACCCAGAAAAGTTTTGAATGGTGGTTGAGAAAAGTAGAAAAATGAAGCATAACGCATTTTAAAGCCTACATATATTATATGGCCTGAAAAAAAAATAGCTTCTGAAATCTACTATTCCTTTCTGAATTCTGATTACTTAGCATTAGTTTAATATTTTTCTGACACTGTAGAGTCTTCTTCTTTATTGAGGAGTAGACTTTATTAGCCAATATTCTACTCCATATAATTAATAAAGCATTTATATCAAAAATTGCTTCTTTGATTAGTATGAAATAAAAAGATGCTCCCTTGTTGATTAAATTTATTGTTGTTTTAATTCTGTTTTACCCCTTAGGCCACTATCAATGTCAAATTTGTTTTAGCCAAGAGGCATGACTACAGTGTTTCATCATGAAATATACATGGTTATAAATTTTGAAAAAAATTAGCAACAACTCATGTAAAATTTATATATTTCTATTTAAGGCATAGCCTTATAACATATGTAGCATTATCTTCCCAAATTTAGTAACTTTGCTTGTTTGATATAAAACAAAAACAAACTAATGATAAAAATAAAAATACATTATTCAATAACTTCATGTATCTATAAAATAGGCTAGTTCCAGAATCATGTATTATTATAGATTATAATCTATTTGTTGCTTTGCTTTTATATGGTAACAGAGTAATATACCTTTTTTTTGGACAAACTACTATTCTTGTCTTAGATGGAGGGAACAAAAATGCTAGGAAGTAAATTAACTAACATTAAATTCTGTGCTCATCACAACTTCATACATATATATGTATATATATGTATATATATGTGTATATATATGTATATATGTATATATGTATATATGTATATATACGTATATATGTGTATATATATGTATATATGTATATATATATACATATACCTGTCCCTGTAAATATGACCTAAGCCATTCTCCAGTATATACAATTTTAAAATATTGTACCCCATAAATATGTATGATTATTATGTGTCAATTAAGAAAAAAAAAAACTAAAGACAAAGAAAGAGTAGAGTAAAATGCAAAAACCAAAGAAGAAAAACTAATCTTTCTTTTCAATGATATTATCTAAAAATATTAGCCAATCCACCGTGTGGGATAAAATATTTGAAGGAAATACATGCATAGTCACACACATATATATACATGTGTATATATATGTATGTGTATAAATGTACATATCTATGTGTATGTATTTAATATACATGAAAAACAACATTTATCCAGAATAAATATTTGAAATTGCTAGAATTCAATAATAAAAATTACAAAAGATATAAAATATCTGTATTTACCTCAAAATGGAAGATAAAAGACTCTAAACACATACAAAAATATTTAGAATTATATCAGGGAAATGCAAGTTAAACTTCCATGAGCTAACACTATTCTTCTACTAGACTGACTAAATTTAAAAATTGACTATAGCAATTGTTGGTGAGGGTATGTGATGACCAGAACTATCCCAATATTGCTGATAAGAATATGGACATTGCATATTGAAAGTGGCTCTCAGTTTGCTACAAATTTAAACAGACACCTACCATATGATCCGGAAGTTATATTTATAAGAATCACTATTGTCAAATGGAAATCTATATTCACACAAAGACTAGTACTAAGAATGCATGTAGCAGCTGTATTTGTAAGAGATTCAAACTGGAAGCCACTCAAATGCCCATCAACAGAAGATTTGATAACATGATTATGACAGATTCATACTTAACAATAAAATGAACTAAACTACTGATACATATAAAACTTGGATGAATCTCACAATAAAAAAAATCAGACAAATGAGCACATTTATAAAAAATGTTATGTTTCCATTTATATGAAAATTTAGAATGGGAAAAACTATTCTTCCTGGGAAAAACAAGTTTAGTTTACTTTGTGGGGAATTGACAGGTAAAAGCAATGAAGAAACTTCCTGGGGTGATGTAAATGTTCTGTATCTTAAAAGAAATGTAGATTACATGCATGTATTCATTTGTCAAAAGTTATTGATTGTGAGCTTAGTATTTTTATTTCTCTCTATGTAAAATTTATCTTAAAAAATCAGTAAATATTTAAAACTAGCTTATGTATTTGTTTTTCATAGTAATATGGGCTAGAAATTATGAAACTATCGCCTGTATCCTAGCATTGAGCAAAGGAGTAAATATATTGACAAAAGGGACTTGTATTTTCTTGCTGTCAGGGAAGAAAATTATAAATATTCAGTGGGGAAAGTTGAGAATGCATTTTTTGGCTTTGAGTTGGAAAAGGGAGTATCAGTAAAAACAAGTGGTGCATGGGAAAAGGCAGAAAAAGGGAGAGAGGAAAAAGTCCTGTCTTCTACGAGAGACTAGAAGCAATGTCACATCAGCAACAATGAGCGTATTTAACACTCAGACTTCAGTTTCTAAATAACAGCCTCCGTTGAAAAAAGCCAGAGATCTTGAAGGAAATACTGATTTCAGAGTCACAAAATGTCAAAAATAAGCCTAAAATATTTAGTTTCAAAAAGCAAGACAGTCCTCAAAGAATTAAGGTAACCTGGTGATAAAGCACAGGAGGTAGTTTGAAATGGCTCCTGCTGGTTGAGAATTTTATCATGAAAATAAATAGCAACATTTTGTGATTATCATTGAATAAAGTGAGAATCCATAACATCACTTGTATAAATCAATGAGTTAGTGAACAATAAATAAATGAAGATAAAGTTCTTCCTTGTAAAATGGTAAATAATAAACACAAAAGATTTGAAGGAGTTATAAAAATATCAATGGATGCTGTGAAATTGTAGTAAGAAAAAGAATTTAAGACTCTCTCATTACCTTCCAACAAATTATTTGTTAACAAAAAGAAAATTAGTAACTGTAGAGTCAGAAATCCTGGTAGGCACAACCATTAACAAGTGTTTAAATGTAATAATGGGATTAACTGCTATTATATGCCTCTTGATATAATGAACTTAGACACAATATTACTTTTGTGCAAAAATGTATGACATTACCTAATCAAATCATGAGGAAACATCAAAAAACTTAAATGGAAAGATATTTCTACAAAATAATTGGCCTGTACTTCAAAAAACTCACAATGCAAGGCTATGGAATTGATCTAGATAAAGTAAACCAAACAATGAAATATAAAAAATGATCTTGAATTCAATCCCTTATTAGGGAAGAAAATTACCATAAGGAACATTTAAGATATTTGATGACATTTGAAAATAGACTGAATTAGATGGTAATATTGTTTCAACATTGCTTTCTGATTTTCATAACTGCTTAGTAGAGTAGGCAAGAGAGTGTTCTTACTCTTAAGAAACACACACTAGGGTTAAAGAGTACATATATATTTAAATTATTTGCAAATGGTTTACAATAATATGCATGTATATGTAAACATATAAAGATAGTCTGATAAAGGAAAAGAGAAAAAATATAAACAAAGGGTGAATCAGAGTGAAGGATATATAAGCATTCCATGTAAGGAATTTTTGAAATTTTCTATAAGTTTGAATTATATCAAATTGAAATTTTTGAAATAGAAGAAAATATTAGAAACTAAATTCATGAGAAAAGAAGGAAGTTGAAATAATAGAATCACTGAAGCAACTTCTAAGTGTGGACATATCTATTTTTAACTGTGGTAGTGCTTTAAAGTGTTCCTTGTACAATGTTTCACAACTGTCATATGTATTTCTTACACTATATATTAGATCACATATTACACTTTAAAATTTGAAGTATTTACAGAATACTATTCAACCTTTTTAAAAAGCAGGAAACTCCATCGTTTGTAATGTGGATGAACCTGAAGGACATTATGCTAAGTGAAATATGCCAGGTACAAGAAGACAAATATTGAATGATCTCTTACTTATATGCGAAATATAAAAAATCCAAACTCATAGGAGGATAGGGAGGCATCAGGGAGGTGAATAGGGAGAGGAGATACATTGGTCAAAGGGTATGAAGTTTCAGTTACACAGAAGGATAAGTTCTGGTAGTCTGTCGTGCAGCATGGTAGTTATAGTTAGTAATAATGTACTGCACATTTCAAAATAGCTTTAAAAAGTAGATTTTAAACATTTTCACCATACACAAATAGCATCTGAAGCAATTTTTATGTTAATTGGCCTGATCTGATCATTCCACAATGTATATATGCATTGAACTATCACTGTACCCCATAAATTTATAATTATTGTTTGTCAATTAAAAGTAAAATAAAACTTTAAAAAAATTAAAAAATAGGTGTATGAAAAATTCAAATGGAATAATAGCTAGATCCATAATTTGAAACTTCTTGTGAATGACCTTTATTTCATTGTTTACCACAGCAAAAAGCTACTCTAAGACATCAGTAGCAGAAAATAAAAATAGAAAATGAGTCATTAATTTCAAACTGTAGATTATAAAGGAAACTGACATTTCTGCCCAGAGGCAGCGATATTTTGAGGCTTTAAAAATCACTACCAGTATCAGACATCAGGTGTCTTTTCTGGGACAGCACATTAGCTTCCCAAGGACAAGATTTTACATATCCAAATATAAAAGACTTTTGTATTAGCTTACATCTTGGTTTTAGTTCCTCAGTTCTTTTTTTTAATCAGTGCAGATCATTTGTATTTGTTTTTACTTTTATAGTTCATTATCATTCAGCTTCACTGAGCAGTTTATAATGGCAGTGAAAAAAGGAGACTTTCACTTTATAACTCACCTTAATCAACTGATAAATAACTATGAAGTTACTGGCCATTTTATTTATTGAGAATACTAGAGCACTTTCAAATTGTTGAGAACTGAAAACAAACCGGGAGTTAATCTACTTATATCCGGATTTGAACACTGATTATTTTAAAATTTTGTTTGGAGCTATTCTAGACATTCTTTCTGTGGGGTAAAAAGGTTTTCAGCAATCATTGCTTGATAAAACTTCACAGGTGTATGAGTCTGCCTTGTTTGTGGCTTATAAAGAATTATTAATGTTCAAAAGTTTTGTTTTATAAAATTTATGATTAACTTCTCATCAGAATCTTAACTTTATTGACTGATACAACCAAAATAAAAGAAGTAATTTTATTTCCTTGCTGCTGAGGTAGTCATTTGAACATAAGAGATGTTATACACATATGCATGATTAGACACATTGCTAGTAATTAAATCTAAATTTTGGAGAGCAGTTATCTTAGAACTAATTTAATTTTAGTGAAAAAGAAGAAAAAAAATTTATTAAATAAAGAAAGGAGGAGCAGGAGTGAGAAAAAAAACCACATTCAAATTCTGTAAATACTACACAAAGCTGCTGAAAGCAAGTGCTTACTGTTCCACTCTTAACCCTATAATAATCAGGTTATTCCACCTGAATTAGCACATCTCTCTCCCCATTTTGGGCCCCATATAGCTAAAAAGCATGTTGAAAACTTACTAATACCAGTAGGTTGCAAATTTCATTAGCTAACTTTAAGAAACATAGTAGTATAACTACATGTAAAAGTAAAATAGAGGGTATTGAAAGTTTACCTCAAGTGTCCCATAAACATTCCAATATTAGAAATGTAAACAGATGTTTTAAATAGAATTTACAATATGATTGCAAATATTTTATGCTTTCTTGTAAATGGGAACCTATATATAAGGTAAGACATCCAATTTAAATTGCCCAGGATTGTTTATTTTAAATCAAAAAGCTTATGGTTTGTTTGTTTTATCCATTATTTTGTCTTACTATTTTTAGGTCTGAACCATGCTAAGAAACAGTAAAAGAAACAATAGAACATGCCTTGCTTTTCATGTGAGAAAAAATGTTAATTGTGGTAATTTTACTTAGAATCAGAATTCATGCAGTCTTTATAATCATTCCAATAGTGACTGATATAAAATTTCACCTAATTTCAAAATTACCTTACTGTTTTTTATCTCATTGCGACTAACAATCACATGATACAACAGAACACATGTGTCTTAACTATCAGCTAGTACAATGACAGTAATCAGGTCACCGGTCATACTCAAAGAACTAATATCTGTGCTGAGATTGCAATTAGAGTCCAACAAATGTATGTTGCTTTGTAATTATCCCTGTGCCAAGTCCTCCCTTTCTTCTTCCCTTCCTTCCTCTCTCCCTCTCTCTTTCTCTTCCTTCCTTCCTTTCTCTTCCCTTATATTATTCTTATGATACCCAATTATGTATGTGCTATAAGTGCTACTCAAATTGACCCTAATTATATGAATAAGTCAATGAAACATATCATTCAATTAAGTGATAAAACCAAGTTTAACGGGAAACAAAACAGGAAAATGGTCTAAACCTTATTTTCAATTGGCCTAGAAATTGTTAGATTTTCTCAGTAAAAACACAAAATTTTATCTCAAAACAAATGTGTGATATCACTGTATTAACATGAAAAGACTAGAAAAAGAATGAATAAGAAACAACAGCACTTGCGTAACTACATTGTATATTCACTATGTATATTTACTACATATTTATACATTACTACAATACTGAATAATACATCATTATATGTGAAATGTTTACTTTTATTGTAAATAAACTTTTTAAAATGTTCAGGTGTGTGTGTGTGTGTGTGTGTGTGGTATTTATATATTTATTTATTTATTTAGCAAACTTTCTTCCTTCCCTACTGGTATGTTAAGGTATTAAGTATTTAGTATGGTATAATATAGTGTAGTACAGTAACATACAGTAAATTTATAGTTCAATTCTCAAAATGCTGCCAGCAATATGAGTGGCAAAAGTCTAGAGTTTACCCAGTAGCCTTCTCAACAATTAAATTCTGTAGGAGTGCCTGAAAAGACAAGGAAAAATCCCCAGATTCTCAATCATTATCAGAACTGCTTCTGCACTGGCGCAGAGCTTCCGTGTTCATTTCTCTTAATGTCCTTTTGCTTTGTTGAGTCTGGTCCTAAAGCAAATGGGTTCCCATTATTGTAGACACCAATAACCTTTTTACCCCTGTGCTCATTACAATGAGCCTCTATGTCATTATACTTGATCTCTAAATACCTGAGATTTACTGCTCTTCTCTTTCTTGATGTGTTCTTTCCAAGACAGACTTCCATATTCTAGCCCCCACTATAAAGCACAGCTTTTCTAAAATACTGCTTTACAACGTGTGGATAAGATATTAATAGGTGTGGAATTAATTTTGTGGAACATTATCAGAAATTTTAGTTAAAATACAGGTATCACATAGAAAATAGTGCATTACAGTAATTAAGAGTAAGATTATTTTGTGAAGATTTTGGGTGCTAATTTTTTTTCTAAAGAAGTCCTGTGGCCTACTCAAATCAAGTAAAAATAATAATTCAATAACCAATAGGTCAATGAAAATGTTAAAAGAAAAATTAAAAAGTAAATTTAAAACGAATGTGAAAAGAAACACAACATATGAAAACATAGGGGGCATAGGAAAATCAACTCTAAATGTAAAGCTTATAGCAATGAACACCTACATAAAAAAAAACCCAGAAAATTCTCAAATAAACAACCTAATGTTGTACCTCAAGGAACTAGAAAAATACAAAAAGAAATTAAGCCCACAGTTAGGAGAAGGAAGGAAATAAAGATCAGATGAGAAATAAATGAAATTGGGACTTGTAAAACAATAGAAAAGATAAACAAGAGGGTTTTATTTTGAAAAGATAAACCAGATTGACAAACCATTAGCTGGGTTACCTAAGGAAATTAGAGAGAAGACACAAATAAAATTAGAAATAAGAAAGGAAATATTACAACTTATGCAACATAAATATAAAGGATCATAAGAGATTTTTATGAATAGTCATATACCAACAAATTGGGTAATTTAGAAGAAATGAGTAACTTCCTTGACATACAACCTACCAAGATTGAATTACAAAGAAGTAGAACACCTGAGCAGACCAATAACAAGTAAGGATGTTGAAATAATAATAAAAAGTACTCCATCGAAGATAAACCCAGGCCCCGATGGCTTCACTGCTGAGATCTATAAAAATTCTAAAGAATGAATACCAATTATTCTCAAACTCTTCCATGCCATTTAAGATGTGAGAATACTTCCAGACTCATTTTATGAGACCATCATTACCCTGATAGCAATGTCCGGCAAGGATACTAAAAATAAGACAACTCCAGGCCAATATTCCTGATGCATGTAGATGCAAAGGAGCTCAACAAAAGCTAGCAAAGATAATTCAACAGCATATTAAACAGGTCACTCACCATGACCAAGTGGCATTTATTCCAGAGACATAAATGTGGTTCAACATATGCAAATCAGTAAGTGTGATACATTGCATTAACAGAAGGAAGGACCAAAACTATATGATCAGTTCAACAGATCTAGAGAAAGCATTTATAAACATTCAACATGCTTTTATACAAAAACTCTCAACAAATTAAGTATAGAACAAATGTTCCTCAACACAGTGAAGACTATGCATGACAAATCCACAGCTACCAATATACTCTATGGGGAAAAGTTGAAAGATTTTGCTCTAAGATCTGAAACAGACAAGGATGCCCATTCTCACCACTCCTGTTCAACAGAGTACTGGAAGACCTAGCCAGAGCAGTATGGCAAAAGAAAAAAATAAACACGTCCTATTTGAAAAGAAAGAAGTTAAATATTCTCTGTTTAAAGACATTATCGGCTGTGCGCAATGACTCACGCCTGTATTCCCAGCACTTTGAGAGGCCGAGGCTGGCAGATCATTTAAGGCTGGGAGTTCAAGACCAGCCTGGCCAACATGGTGAAACTCTGTCTCTACTAAAGATACAATAAATAGCTGGGCCTGATGGTGTGTGCTTGTAGTCCCAGCTACTTGGGAGGCCAAGGCAGGAGAATCAGTTGAACCAGAGAGGTGGAGGTTGTGATGACCCAAGATTGCACCACTGAACTCTAGCCTGGGCGACAGAGCAAGACTCCATCTCAAAAAATAAAATAAAATAAAATAATTAGAAAAATAAAGGCAATATGAACTTACATATAGAAAAACCTATAAGACTACAACCAAAAACTGTTGGAACTAATGATGGAGTTCAATAAAGTTACAGGATACAAAATCAATATGCAAAAATCAGTAGCACTTTTATACACTATGAATCATCTGAAAAATAAATTTTAATATCCCACTTACAACAGTTACAGAAGTAAAATACTAAAGAAGAAATTTAACCAAGAAGGTGAAAGATCTCAACAACGAAAACTACAAAACATTGATGGTAGAAATTAAAGAATACACTAATAAATAAAAAAAATTCTGTGTTCATTGACTGGAAGAGTTAATATTGTTAAAATGACCATGCTACCTAAGGAAACCTTTAGACTGAATGTAATCCCTATCAAAGTACCAATGATATTTTTCACAGAAATAGAAAAAAAAATTCTAAAATTTATATGTAATCATAAAAGAGTCCAAATAGCAAAAGCAATCTAAAGCAAAATTTGAAAGTAACAAAGCTGGAGGCATTATCCTAACTTACTTTAAAATATAACGCAAAGCAGCCAGGCATGGTAGCCTGTAATTCTGACACTTTGGGAGGCCGAGGCAGGTTAATCACTTGAGGGCAGGAGTTTGAGACCAGCCTGGCCTACATGGTGAAACCCCATCTCTACTAAAAATACAAAAATTAGCCAGGCATCATGGCACACACCTGTAATCCCAGCTACTCAAGAGGCAGAGACAGGAGAATATGCTTGAACCCAGGAGGTGAGGCTGCAGTGAGCCAAGATGGTGCCACTGCACTCAAGCCTGGGCAACAGAGAGAGATTCCATCAAAAAAAATAGATTATATATAATATACATATATATGTATACACACACACAGACACACACACACACTACAAAGCTATTTTCATCTACTACTAAAATATACCACAGATCTAATATGAAAATAGAATGGTTTCATAAGAACAGACAGGTGGACCAATGGAACAGACTAGAGAACCAAGAAATAAATCCAGGCATTTATGACCAACTGATTTTTAAAATTATTATTATTATTTTTTGTTTAAATAGGTTATTGAGGGACAGGTGGTGTTTGGCTACATGGATAAGTTCTTTAGCGATGATTTCTGAGATCCTGGTGCACCCCACAACCCAAGTAGTGCACACTGTACCCAATGTGTAGTCATTTATCCATCAGCTCCCTCCCATCCTTTCCCTCAAGTTCCCAATATCTATCGCGTTATTCTTATCCCTCTGCCTTTTCATAGCTTAGCTCCCACTTATGAGTAAAGATGAAGCTTGGTTTTCCATTCCTGAGTTACTTCACTTAAAATAATGATCTTCAATTCCATCCATGTTGCTGTGAATGCCATTATTTCATTTCTTTTTATGGTTGAGTAGTGTTCCATGGTGTATGTATACCACATTTTCATTATCCAGTCATTGACTGATGGGCATTTGGGCTGGTTCCATATTTTTGCAATTGCAAATTGTGCTGCTAATGACATACATGTGCAAGTATCTTTTTCCTATAATGACATCTTTTCCTCTGGGTAGATACCCAGTAGTGGGATTGATGGATCAAATGATAGATCTACTCTTAGTTCTTTAAGGAATCTTTACATTGTTCTCCATAGTGGTTATACTAGTTTACATTTCCAATAGCATAAAAGTGTCCTCTTTCACCACATCCATGCCAACATCTATTACTTTTTGATTTTTTGACTAAGTATGGCCAACTAATTTTTGACAATGGTGCCAAGGGCACACAATTGGGAAAGGACTGTCTCTTCAATAAATAGTGCTGGAAAAAACAGATAACATACGTATAAAAATGAAACTAGACTCATATCTCTCACCGTATACAAAAATTCAATGAAAATAGATTAAAGACTGATTTTTATATAGCCCCCAAAACACAGTCAAAAATAAAATAGACAAATTGGATTACATTAAACTAAAAAACTTCTGTTCATCAAAGAAAACAGTCAACAGAGTTAAGAGACAACCTACAGAGTATAAGAAAATATTTGTAAATTTTACATCTGATAAGGAGTTGATATCCAAATATATAAGGGACCCAAACATAATAAGAAATTCAATAATAAAGTCCAAGTTATTCAGTTTCAAAATGGTCAAAGGATCTGAATAGATATTTCTCAAAAGAAGACGTACAAATGAACAACAGGTGTGTTAAAAAATGCTCAACATCACTAATTATCAGAGAAATGTAAATCAGATATTATGCCACACCTTTTAGAATGGGTACTTATCAAAAAGACAAAAGTTAAGGATTGGCGGGGATATGGAGAAAATATTGGACACTGTTGCTGAGAATGTAAATTAATACATTAAGTAAAGCAGTAGGGAGGTTTCCTAAAAAAGTAATATTAAAATTACCATATGATGCAGCATTCCCACTACTGAATATATATCCAAAATAAATGCATAAGTATGTCAAAGAGATATCTGCACTGCCATGTTCATTGCTGCATTAATCACAATAACTAAGATATGGGGTCAATCTAGGTGTCCATTAACAAATGAATGGATAAAGAAAGCGTGATATGCACAATGAAATACTATTCAGTCATGAAAAAGAAGAAAACCTTGTCATTTGCAATAACATGAATGAACCGACAACATATTATATTAAGTGAAATAAACTAGGAGTAGGAAGACAAATATTACATAATCTCATTCATATGTAGAATCTAAAAAAGTTGATCTCATAGAAGTAGAGAGTAGAATGGTGGGTACCAGAGGCTGGAGTGGTTGGCAGAAGAAGTTGGGGAGATATTGGTCAAGGATTAAAAAATTCAGTTTGGAGGAAAAAGTTCAAGAGATATATATGCAACAGTGTTATCATAGTTAATATATTTTATTCTTGAAAAAATGCAAAGGGAAGAAAGTGCTCTTACTATGGAAACAATAACTATGTAAGGTGATGCATATGTTAATTACCTAGATACAGTCATTATACAATGTATATGTACTTCAAAAGTCAGGTAATACAGAATACACATAATTTAATCTGTCAATTTCAAAAAAAGAGAATGAAGCCAATTCACATTTACTGACCACTTTATATTGATATTTTAATGTAATCATGACGAATCTATGTATTAGGACTTTATTAATCCTACCTTATTCTTTGAGATAACAGAAACTAAAAAATTTGAAATATCTTGCCCCAGGTTATAGTACTAATTGGTGACAGATCTGGGACTCAATTCTTTCCCAAACCAAACAATGTTCCTAGACTCAAACAGCAGCCACATTGCCCTAGAACTCTATGTGACAGTAAAGAATTTTGACAAGTGTTCAGTGACAGAAAACTGCCCTAAGTATCTGGATGGTTTTTTCATCTTTCCACAAGTAAGACTAACCAAGTGTCATTTCTGACCTAAACACACTCTGTAACACAAAGCTACAGTGTTAAAAAGTTGGGTTATATACCAAAGTTTATAATATGTTAATAATGTGTCTAAACTGTGGAGTGTTCTCTTTTTTAATAGTTTTTCATAATTTCTAATTCTTCTAAAATTAATATTTATAAATAAGTAGAAGACAAACGAAACAATGTTTACTCTCTAAGTTCTAGTGGGATTGTTGTTTTTTGTTTGTTTTTTTCCTAAGAAGAAATATGACAGTAACATTGTAACAAAGGAAATGAACACAGCTTAATTGTATCAACGGGAAAACCAGCTGCAACCCACAAACCCAGTGGCAATCATTTTGCCTAGCAAAAAGCTCTCCTAGCCATGTGATATCCATTTCCATTACATTCTGAAGAAAATGCTTGCTTAAAGTGATCCTGTTTAGCTTTCAGATCTAGACAGATCCCATAATGATGTTGACTGACATCAGTGAATTAGACAGCTTTATCACTTTGAGTCATCTTCATGTCAGAAACTGTCTGCCATTGGAATAATTTCACTAGTGACAAATGGCAAAATCTTCTATTTGGATGGTGATATGGAAAATTTGTAGTTAATAATTTGAAAAAAACTTATTAGAACATCCTGTGCCAGACAGATACTGTTTTAAATGCAGAAGAATTCTGCTTAATTTCCTCCTGTAAATTGTCTGTAAAGAAGTTTTGCTGTTGTTGTTGTTGATATTATTCAGGACTTAACTATAATTTAAATAATTAAAAATATTTATAAAAATAGCAGAACAAGATTTTATCAATGTATTAGTCCATTTCTATAGTGCTATGAAAAAATACCTGAGACTGGGTAATTTACAAAGAAAAAGAGGTTGAATGGAATCACAGTTCCACATGGCTAGGAAGGCCTCACAATCATGGTGGAAGGTGAAGGAGGAGCAAAGGCACGTCTTACATGGTGGCAGCCAAGAAAGCATATGCAAGGGAACTGCCCTTTATAAAACCATCAGATCTCATGAGACTTATTCACTATCACAAGAACAGCATGAGGAAAACCTGCCCCCATGATTCAATTGTCTTCCACCAGGTCCCTCCCATGACATGTGGGGATTATGGTAACTAGAATTCAAGGTGAGATTAGGGTGGGGACACAGCCAAACTGTATCAATTAATAAACATAATACTAACATGCTTATAATATTCCAAATATAAATAACAAGGAAAAAGAAAATAAAACATCAAAATGATTCTTAAAAATAAATAAAATTAAGAAAAGTCTAGAGATATCAGTAATTGTGAGATGAAAAATTATTGAATGAAGAATTGAGAATAGGGACAATCAAAAGTTATACCAGTTACATTCTACTCCTGCCTTTCATTCTTTATTTCTTATTACATTGAAATGGGTGATAGCAGCTATTACTTCTTTGAGGAATATACCATTAACTCCTTATCATATTTTAAAATGTATGTGCACAAATGTCTCTGAAATGAATAATAATAACACACATTTACTTAGTGTTGTTAAGCACTTTTCTAACCACTTTGCAAGCATTAATATGTTTCTACTTAATAATAGTTCTCAGATTATTCTTTTGGCATTCAGGGTAAAGTGTGTGTGTGTGTGTGTGTGTGTGTGTGTTATACAGACATATTATATTTGAAGCCAGGAATATGCTCATATATTATCAATAAATTCTATGTATGATGTGTATTAACTAAAATGTAGTAAAATTTCATTTTAAATGTTAAAACTTAAAAATAAATTTTCAAAATAAGAAGAATGTCAAAGGGAGTTTTTAGCACTTCTAAATCTTAAAGCACTAGGCACTTAAAGTTTTAATTCTTTTATTAAAAATACAAAACAAATACAACTAACTAGGGAGGTGAAAGATCTCTATAAGAACTACAAAACACTGCTCAAAGAAATAAGAGATTACATAAACAAATGGAATAACATCCCATTTCTCATGAATAGGAAGAATCCATATCATAAAAATGGCTATACTGCTCAATGCAATTTGTAGATTCAATACCATTTCTATTAAACTAGCATTGACATTCTTCACAGAACTAGAAAAAACTATTTTAAAATGTATATGGAACCAAAATACAGCCCAAATAGCCAAGTCAATCCTAAGCAAAAAACACAAAGCTGGAGGCATCATGCTACCCAACTTCAAACTATACCACAGGGATACAGTAACCAAAACAGAATGGTACTGGTACAAAAACAGACAGATTAATGGAACAGAATAGAGAACTCAGAAATAAGGCCACACACCTACAACTAGCTGATCTTTGACAAACCTGAGAAAAACAAGCAACGGAGAAAGGATTCCCTATTCAATAAATAGTGCTGGGATAACTGGCTCGCCACATGCAGAAGATTAAAATTAGACTTCTTCATTAAACAATACACAAAAATTAACTCAAGATGGATTAAAGACCTAAATGTAAAACCTAAAACTATAAAAATCCTGGAAGAGAACCTTGGCAATATCATTCAGGCCATAGGCATGGGCAAAGATTTCATGACAAAGATGCCAAAAGCAATGCAACAAAAGCAAAAATGGAATAATGTGATCTAATTAGGCTAAAGAGCTTCTGCAATACAAAGGAAACTCCATAGAATGAGCAGATGACCTAGAGAACAGAATAAGATTTTTGCAAACTATGCATCTAACAAAGACCTAATATCCAATATCTATAAAGAACTTAAACAAATTTACAAGGAAAAAAGCACAACCCTATAAAAAAGTGGTCATAGGACATGAACACTTCTGAAAAGAAAACACTCATGCAGCCAACAATCATATGACAAAAAGTTTCCACAGCACTGATTATTAAAGAAATGCAAATCAAAACCCCAATGAGATACCATCTCATACCAGTCAGAATGGCTATTATTAAAAAGTCAAAAAGTCAATAAATTACAGATCCTGGTGAGGTTGTGGAGAAAAAGGAATGCTTACACACTGTTGGTTGGAGTGTAAATTAGTTCAGTCATTGTGGAAGACAGTGTGGTGATTCCTCAAAGACCTAAAGACAGAACTATCATTTGACCCAGCAATCCATTACTAGGTATATACCCAAAGGAATATAAATCATTCTAATATAAAGATACATGCATGCGTATGTTCACTGCATCACTATTCACAATAGCAAAAACATGGAATCAACTTAAATGCCCATCAATGACAGATTGAATAAAGGAAGTGTGGTACACATACCATAAAATACTATGCAGCCATATAAAAGAACAGAATAATGTCTTCCATGGCAACATGGATGGAGCTGAAGGCCATTATCCTTAGCAAACTAACGTGAAAACGGAAAACCACATATCTCATGTTCTCACTTATAAGTGAGAGCTAAATGATGAGAACACATGGACACATAGAGGGGAACAACACACACTAGGGCCTCCTGGAGGATGGAGGGTAGGAGGAGGGAGAGGATCAGGAAAAAGAACTAATGGGTACTGGTATTATACCTGGGTGATGAAACAATCTGTACAACAAATCCCCATGACAAAAGTTTACCTGTGTAACAAACCTGCATATGTGCCCCAGAATGTAAAATTTTTAAAAATACAATACAGTCTTAAAAGCATAACTATAAATGTTATTTTTGCAAATAAAAGTTTTATGCAAGATATACAGCTATATAATAATCATCATCTCATAACTTGTATTTATAATGCTAATTATGGGAGTTGAAAAATATTAACCAACAAGCAGGAAATTAATGGCAGCTGTTATAGATATTTAAAAATGCAAAGCAAAAGAATGAAACTAAAAGAAAGGAAAAAAATACAGTCAGAGAACTTATTAGAGAATACTATCGTTTCTCATCTGCCAAACTCAGGGAATACTATTGTATTCTCATCTGTCAAAAAAAGTGAAGCTGAAAAGAAATGTTCACTATCTGCATAGTACTAATTTGTGAACAACAGGTCAAGAATTAAAATTGATAAATTGTAACTGACATTGAAGGTTTAACCACTGCAAGCTAAATAACGAAGTCCCTGAGAAAATTAGAACACTATAGACCTCTCGGCAAGAAAGATTTCCATTAGAAAAACAGTGCTCATTATCTTGAAGAAGATGATCTAAAAGTTCAAAAATATAATTCTCCTTTTTTATTTGTATAGAATAATAATAGGCATTTTTAAATTGTAAAGACAAGCATGGTAAAAATGTTCTGACTGCCATCAATATTTATAAATGTAATGATTTCTTGTCTCTCTGATATTGAGTATTTAGAAACACTAAGAAATAGCAAGCCTTAAATTTGATAGTTCCTTATTTATATCAAATACTTTTTGTCATAATCTCCTAAATAGCTAGTTAAAATCATTGCAGCAAAAATATAAACATAAACACAGATCAAATCATTAACCCCAATCCTACTAAATAACACTTTCTAACCCAAATTAGAGCATTATTTTCATTAATCAAAAATGTGCTAGATTTTTACCAGGTGCCAAGTTTGTAGATACGCTAGGTGACCCTACTTCAGCTATTGTTTTAGGGAATATTCCCTGTCCATGAAGGGGGAAAAAAACAAAAAACAAGGGACTGGGGAAAGAGAGAGAGAATGGTTTTACAGCGCTCTGGCTATCAGAATGTGTCTGGTTAAACTAATGCTTTCGTTTCTGAAAATACCTTACCCATTCAGAGGAGAGTAGAAAGAATATTCACCCTGCTTTTTTCTTATTTCTCAAGTTATGTAGTATGCATCACCTAAAATAGATTTGTCTGGTGGGTGTGAGTAAAATGTAGATTACTGGACTCCGCATCATTCACATGAATCAAAGTCCGACTGAAGGTCCCAGGGATCTACTTTTGTTTTTTGTTTTTTGTTTTGAGACAGAGTCTCACTCTGTCACCCAGGCTGGAGTGCAGTGGCAAGATCTTTGCTCACTGCAAACTCCACCTCCTGGGTTCAAGTGATTCTCCTGCCACAGCCTCCCGAATAGCTGGGACTACAGACGCACATCACCATGCCTGGCTATTTTTTGTATTTTTAGTAGAGATGGGGTTTCACCATGTTGACCGGGCTGGTCTTGAACTCCTGACCTCAAGTGATCAACCTGCCTCAGCCTCCCAAAATGCTGGGCTTACAGACTTGAGCCACCGTGCCCAGCCACCAGAGATCTATGTTTAAAACAAATACCCCAAGTGGCTGTTATGAGCATTGATTAGAAAACCACTGGTGAAGTATGACTGAAGGCTGCATATATGTTACTCCAATAAGAGAGAGAAGATAGAAAGGAAATTTCCAAATTAAATTTCAGATAAAATTATAATTTGGTCCATTTCATTATCTTGAATAAACAGAGTTAAGGAAGAACCATTTGCATATTTGAACACATAAATGTATTCTATTTAACTTTATTTTTTGGTGACCAAAGACTTAAAAAGGGATTGTCAAAATCATAGCTCATTTTCTGTAAAATTGAAATTAATTTTTATGTGAAATCAAGATAATCTTTACTTAAAATATATTGCATTTGTTTTCATTAGTGAAGAATTTCATGGGTTTTTTCACCAAATGTGTGGATAATATTTTGTGCTTATCATATTTAGAGATAATTGTTTTTAGAGGTTTCTGAGCCCTTGGGTTGAAACTGCTTTAAAGTAAATTGGGCTTTCAATTTGTCCTTCAAATAGGTGTGTCATATGTATCCTTTCTGTTTTTTGCTAGACGATGCTAGCTTCATATCTAACTCTACCATCTCTTCTTCCTGGTACAGGGCTAGACTGCATTTCTCCCATTTCATTATATTCAGGTACATCAATGTGACTAAATTATAGCATATGGGATCTTAGTGAGTGGTATGTTTCACTTCTGGGGTTGATTTGTTAAAGTTTTTTATACAAACAACCCCATGATCTTCCCCTTTTTAGCTGGGTAAATAGGAATCAATATCTAGGATGACCTTGCAAACCAGGTGTTAAAACCTAGGACATCAGAAGACTGGAGAAGAGCAACGTGCTGTCATATACATCCACTGAATACTGTCAAATGAGCAATAAATACACTCCTTTTCTTAAGACTTTATATACCTGAGAACATATTTATTATGCCTACTCCATTCATATAAACAAATATAATTATTAGACATTCATGGATTACATAAGATTTTATTTTAAATAGTGTTAAGCTATTTTTGCATCACCATAAAGAAATACCTGAGACTAGGCAATTTAAAAAGAAAAGAGCATTGGATCATGGTTCTGCAGGTTTTACAGGAAGTGTCGTGCCGGCATCTGCTTCTGACAAGGGCCTCAGAAAGTTTCCAATGATGGCAGAAGGTGAAGGAAGAGCAGGTGTGTCACATGGTGATGGTGAGAGTGAGAAACAGAAGGGACGATGTACTAGGCTCTTTAAACAACCAGCTTTCATGTGAACTAACAGAACTCACTCATTGTAAGGAGGGCACTAAGCCATTCATGGGGATCCTCCCTATCCAAACACTTCCCACCAGGCCCCACTTCCAACATAGGGGATTACCTTTCAATATAAGATTTGCAGGGGACAAATATCCAAACCATATCAATGGTCTTGTATTAAAATATATTACCTAGATTGATTGATGTTGACAAAATAGTGGACAAAGAGAAATTAAGGATAATGAAACCATAATAAAGAGTTTTTGCTTTACTCAGAAACGTGGAGATTTGAAAAATGCATTGCCCTAAAATATACAATAAAAACAAGCTGGAGAAACTGCAAGCTTGCAGCTTTTCTTGAACATATCAGATTTCTGAGATTGCAGGTAATATGCAATCTAAAATGAGGCTGGCACCTGCAAGGAGCAATGAGACAAAAGTACTCACTTACCCAAGGCAAGATTCACCAGGAAACCAGTCAAAATAATTCAAGTAAGGTGACTGGCAAGTAAGTAGAGACCGAATATTCACTGATAAGAGAGGATGAAGCTCTGGGGCCTGAAGATATAAGTCTATATTCCTTTGTAGTCTCTCTTCACAAAACCCACCACATTCACAAAAAAGATTGACAGAGCCCTCAAAAAGTCTCCTTTATGGTATAAAATTGGGGAGAATAAAAGAAGGTGCTGCGTAAGACATGTAATCCTACTGAGACTTTTCTTCCGTGTCTCTCCAGTAAGACAAATATTTCACCTGTGGGGTAAAGGACAACACCAACTGTAACTGCTAGGACATTGGCGAAAATCCATTGCAACAGGAGAAAGGGAACAGGAAATAGTACCTCTACTCCCAGGGAAGGAGTAGATATAGGTGTGGCTCAGAAGTACTGAGAATGTTGCACCATGAGACTCAATGACACTGTGCTTGCCTATGGCTAAGACTTAATCAGAAAAACAGAATATAGTCTACCCCAGCACACAGGTAACTAGGCTAACAAATGTCCAGCAGTAAGTAAATTTTAACAGTCTGACCCTTTCAAAAGTGCAGGACAGAAAGGAGATTGAATCTGACTTTGGAGTAGACATGAAAAAAATGAACAACAGAAACCTCTGGCAAACCAGGCCACATCCTAAGCACAAGGCATTGGTAAGGGAATTTGAAGCCTCTGAGGTACTGAGGTCCACCACAGGAACAAGAAACCTCAAACCCAGCACAGCTGCTAGTTATATTAACTTATTCCTCATAAAGACCTGGGAGAAGAAAAGACATGGCTATTATCAGATATATAAACTTATTCACCCCAGTCTCTACTGTCATATACAAAATGTCGAATTTTTAACAAAGAAGTATGAGCCACATTAAACATAAAAAAAAACACAATACCAAGAGACAAAGCAATCATCAGATTTAGACTCAAATGACACAGATGTTAAAATTGTCTGACAATAAGACATTCTGGGACATATCATATTCAAACTTCCAGATGCAATTAGAAATAGGAAATTTTAAATGCAAATGGGGAGAGTCATCTCATATAAAGAATCTCTGATAAGAATTAGAGCAGTTGTCTTTTCAGAAACCATACAAGCCAGAAGACAATAAATTGACATGTGTAAAGTGCTGAAAGAAATTAAAGACATAAATAGAATGATAGAACTTGTTCGTGAACCAGAAGACTCAATATGAGTAAAACAGCAGTACTCCCCAAGCTTATGTGCAAATTCTGTGTAATTCCTCTCAAAATATCAGCTGAATTTTTTGCAGAATTTGACAAGTTACTCCTAAAATTGAAATGTAAATGAAGCATCCCAGAATAGCCAAAATAATCTTGGAAAGTAAGAACAAAGCTGGGGACTCACATTTCTGATTTCGAAACCTATTACAAAAGCTGCAGTTATCAACATTATCTTCTAATGGCACAGGGATAAGCATATTGGTTAATGGAATGGAATCAAAAGTCCAGAAATAAATTCATATTTCTGTGGTCAACTGATTTTGTAGAAAATTCATATCTCTGTGGTCAACTGATTTTCTAGAAGGATGTCAACACCTTTCCTTGGTGAAAGTATAGTCTTTTCAAGCAGTGGTGCTCGAACATTGGATATTCACAGTTAAAGAATGAAGTTGTACTTCTGTTTTATACCACTTAAAAATGAAATCAAACTAAATCAAATACTAGATTGCAATATCTCACACTTTAAAACTCTCCAAAAAAGTATAAATCATTGTAGATTTGCATTAGGCAATTGTTTCTAAGATATGACACAAATAACAAGCAACTGAAAAAATAGTTTGGACTTCAAATTAAATGTTTCTGTGATTCAATGGACACAATTAAGAAAGTTTTTTTTACAAAATGAAAGAAAACATCTGTAAATTATACATCTAGAATATACAAAGAATTCTTACAATTTAACAACAAAACAACTACCTGGTTACAAAATGGGCAAAGTGCTAGGCATTACTAGGCATTACTCCAAAGAATTCACTAAGCATTACTCCGAAGAATACTAATGGTGAAGAAGCACATAGAAGGTTCTCAAAGTCATTAGTCATTAGAAAAATGCAAACCAGAACCATGATGAGAACAACCTTACTCTCACCATGATAGCTATATATTTTTTAAGTGTTGTCAAAGATGTGGGAAAATTAGAACTAAACATTGCTGATGAAAATGTAAACTTACGGACATGCTTTGGAAAGCAGTTTATAATTTCTCAGTATGGTAAACATAGTTTTCATATGAGCCAGCCATTCCATTTCTAGGTATATACCAAAGAGAACTGAAAACATTCTTCACATATAAGCTTATACTAGAAAGTTTATGGCAGAATTATTCATAATAGCCAAAATGTGAAAATAACCCTAATTTAAATTAACTCTAGTTTGTTCCATTGGTCTGTGTGTCTGTTTTTATGCCAGTACCATAACGTTTTTTGTTGAGAATTTTGTTAGCTAGTATTTTGTTGAGAAATTTGCATCTATGTTCATTAGTAATATTTGCCTGTAGTTTTCTTTTTGGTTTACCCTTGTTGAGTTTTGGTATCAATGTATTGCTGGCCTCATAATATGAGTCGAAATATTTCCTCTTCATTTTTTTTCACATTTGCATATAATTGGTATAAGTTCTTTAAATATTTGGTACAATTCAGCAGTGAAGTCATCAGGACCCAGGTTTTTCTTTGACACTTTATTACAGCTTTGACCTTATTTCTCATTATGGCTTTGTTGAGGTTTTATATTTCTTCATTGTTTAATCTTGGTAGAATGTATTGTTGAGGAATGTATCTATTTTTCTAGGTTTTAATTTGCTGGCATATAGTTGTTTGTAATAGCCTGTGATAATTCTTTCTACTTCTGTTGTCTCAGTTGTTACGTCTCCTTTTTTTTCTAATTTTACCTGTTTGTGTCTTCTCTCTATTTTTTCTTAGTCTGGCTAAAGGTTTGTTGATTTTGTTTATCTTTCCCCCAAAATCAACTTTTCATTTCATTTATTTATATTTTTTTTAGTTTCAATTTTATTTATTTTTGCTCTAGTCTTGTTATTTCTTTCCTTCTGTTACTTCAGGCTCTGCTTATTCTTTTCTCCTTCCTTGAAGTGCATCATTGAGTTTTCTTGAAGTCTTCATACTTTTTTATGTAGTTGTTTATTGCTTTAAACTTCTCTCAGTACATATTTTGCTGTATCCTATAGATTTTGTTGTCTTTCCATTTTCATTTGTTTTAAGATATTTTTAAATTTTATTTTTAATTTCTTCATAAACCCATTTATTGTTTAGGAGCATTTTGTTTAATGTCCTAGTGTTTGTGGAGTTTCTAAGATTCTTATTGTTATTGATTGCTAGCTTTATTCCATTGGTGTCAGAAGTTATATTTGTTATAATGTCTAATTTTTTGACTTGAGGTTGTTTTGTGGCCTAGTATATGTTTTATTCTGGAAAATGTTCCACGTGCTAATAAGAATTTGTATTCTGCAGCAGTGGGGTGGAAGGTTTTGTAAATGTCAATTAGGCCTATTTAGTCTAATGTGTAGCTTAACTTTAAATTTTTGTTGACTTTCTGTCTAGATGATCTCTCCATTAATGATAGTGGGGTGCTGAAGTCCACTACTATTATTATATTGCAATCCATCTCTCTCTAGATCTACTAATGTTTGCTCTATATGCTTGGGTGCTTAGATGTTAGGTGCACAGCTATTTATAGTTGTGATATCTTCTTGTTTAATTGAACCTTTTATCATTATATAGTGACTTTTCTTTGTATCTCTTTATAATCTTTGACTTGTAGTCCACTTTATCTGATATAAATATAGCTACTCCTGCTTATTTTGGTTTTCATTTTTATGGAATATTTTTGTTATCCCCTCACTTTTATTCCATGTGTGTCTTTATAGGTTAAGTGGCTGTCTGGTAGGCAGCATATACTTGGATCTTGTTTCTTTATTTATTCATTCATCTATGTCTTAAAATTGGACAAGTGAGTCTCTGTTTACATTCAGTGTTATTATTGATAGTTAAGCACTTACTACCGCCATTTTGTTGCTTGTTTTCTGGTTGTTTTATAACTCTTCTCTTCCTTTATCTTCTTTATTAATAATTTCCTTTGTGACTAAGTGGTTGTCTCCGGTAGTATGTTTCAATTCATTGCTTTTTATTCTTAGTGAATATGTTATAGATTTTTCTATTGTGGTCACATGAATCTTACAAGAAAGCTTACAAATATAACAAGTTATTTTTAAGAGACAATGACATGTGTTTGATCACACAAAAAGAATAGACACAAAAAATAAGCTAAAAAATCTCAATTTTTAAATCAATTTTCCTCATATTTTGGCTTCTTATCTCAATTTATAAAATTTTATAAATTGTTCTATCTCTTAACTGGTTGCTGTAGCTATTATTGTTTTTAATGTATTTGTCATTTAGACTTTATAATAGAGTTTTGTGTAAATTGCATAACAAAATTATAGTACTATGGTCTTATACTATTCTGAGCTTGTCTGTGTACTTACTTTTATCAATGGGTTTTATACCTTCAAATATATTCTTTCTGCAGCAATTATTTTCCCTTCAGATTGAGGGACTATCTTTAGCATATCTTGTAAGATGAGTCTGGTGGTAGTAAATTCTCTGTCTTTGTTTCTCTTGGAAAGATTTTTCTCACTTCTTCATGTTTGGAGGAAACTTTTGCTAGATTCAGTATTCTTAGATGACACGGCTCTCTCCCTTCCCTTCCCTTCCCTTCCCTTCCCTTCCCTTCCCTTCCCTTCCCTTCCCTTCCATTCCCTTCCCTTCCTTTCCCTTTCCTTCCCTTCCCTTTTCTTTTCTTTTCATTTAGCTCTTGGAAAATGTCATCCCTCTCCCTCCTGGCCTGTATGGTTTCTGTTAAGAAGTCTGCAGCACGATGAATTAGTGCTTCTCTATATGTCATTTGTTTTCTTTATTTTGCTTCTTTTAGGCTTCTCTCTTGGTTCTTGACCTTTGAGAGTTTAATTACTATATGCTTTGGTGTAGTCTAATTTGTGTTTTTTTTTATGTTATCTAGCCTTCCTGTGTCTGAATTTCCATCTCTTTCTTAAGTTTTGTAAAGTTTTCTGTTATTATTTCTTTGAATAAGTTTCTACCCTGTGTGCATGCCTAATTCCCAGTAATTCTTAAATTTGGTCTTTTGAAGTAATTTTCTATATATTGTAGATGAACTGTAATTATTTTCATTTTCTTTCTACTCATTATATATTTTCAAAAGGCCTGTATTTGAGCTTACTGATTCTTTCCTCTCCTTGATCCATTCTACTGTTGATAGCCTCCAGTAAACTTCTCAGCTCAGCAAATGTATTTCTTAATTCCAGGATTTCTGTTTAATGTTTGTATTGTCATTTCAATCTCTTCATTAAAATCTCTGATATTTTTCTGATTTTCTTTTTTATGCTACCTCGGGGATCACTGAGTTTCCTTAAAACTGCTATTTTGAATTCTTGACAAGAGCTCATCTGCTGCCATCTCCCTAGGGTCAGTCGTTCGTTCTTCGTTTTTTTTCTATTTGGAAAGGCCATGGTTCCCTGTTTGCTATTGTTTCTTGTGGGTGTATGCCTTTGTCTTTGCATTAGAGGATTAGTTATTTATTCTAGTCTTCTCTGTCTGGCTTGTTTTGCTTTATATTGTCTATATTTGGTTAGACATTCCTTTTAATTTACTTGTTGGCTATCTTTCTTTTTTTTAATTTCTTACTAGGTCACCTCTTTTTCACTACCAGATGGTGCCTTAAGCCCAGATTTCCCATAAGCTCTACCAAATAATTAGAGCACTGCTTGTCCTGAATGGTGGAGGTCCCAAACAGATATCTCAGCTGTATGGGAAAGCTGGCAAGGTGTTCATGCAAAGAGGACCTGTGGCACCTACCTCCTACAGCCTTGTGCTGTTGAATGACCACTTTGATCGAGTGTCTTCTTTTGTTGAGTCATGAGGCAGAGTTTCCTGGGCTGGAGATTGTAGTCTCATCTATGCCTTTTGTCGCTGGCTGTCTTCATGGAATGTGGACAAGGAATATTCAGCAAAATAGCCTGTATCTGGGCTCATTAAAAAGTTTACAAATTTAATAGAATATAAATAATGCAATTAATGCACAGTAGGTTCTCAGATGATAAACGGTTAAAATAGAATTCAACATGAAAAAGTTCTAAAATATTTGGAGAAAAATACACTTTTTAATAACACATAGAAAAATAACACAAATAAAATACCTGAAAAAATTAAATTATATTTTGAATGTAGTGGGATAAACAACACAGTATATAAAATTTGTAGGATGCATCTAACATAGTACTCAGTGAAAAATTTATAGCATTGAATGCCCATATTAGTGAAGAAGAAAGATCTTAGTTAAGTCAGTAACCTAGATTTAAACTTTACAAATCAAAAGAAAACAGGACAATTTATACCTAAAGGAAGTAGAAAAAAAGAAGTAATTTTAACAGCACAAATCAATGGAATTAAAACCAGAAAAAAATTAGAGAAAATTAATGAAACCAGATGCAGAGAATAGACAAAAGCTACTAACACTCAATCAAGATAATTCTACTAAATAATTTAGATCTGTAATTATAACCCATCAAAAAAGAAAACAATAGACCCAAGCGGTTTTTTGGGCAAATTCTACAAACACCTAAGGAGAAAATATTACCAAAGTGACACCACCTTGTCCTGAAAAAACAAGAGGAATCAGTTTCCAAGTCATTGTATGAGATCAGTATTATCTGAACACCCAAATCAGATAAATACAAGAAAGGTGAACTACAGAAGAATAACCTTCATGAATATAAATGTAAAATAATTAACAAAATATATGCATAATAATTGAACAGAAACTACATCATGATCAAATGAGATTTATCATATGATATTATAACTGGTTCAACAATGAAAAAGTAATAGAGAGTATTTACCATATTAACAGTTTAAAAAAGAAAATAGTAATCTCAATAAACTCAGAAAAAACATTTGACAAAATTCATTATTAATCACATATATTTGCATTTGATTGATACCCATTAATGGTATTCTGAATAAATAAAACTGCTCATTAAAATTATGACAATGGAAGAAAAAGCAAATAAACAATAGCTTCTGCAAAGACTAATTGTAAAAAGAGATGAAATGTAAAGGCATAACATTGATTGCAGAGTACATATAAAATAAAGCCATATGTCTTAGTAAAAATGTACTGTGACTAAATAAATTAGTTAATTTAATTAAGCCACAGAAGTCAAGATAAGGGAAATATTTTAGAGCATGGGTAATCTAGAGTAATGTTTCGGATGTCTTTAATAGTGACAGCTGAGGGAAAATATACTTGAAAATTTTAAAATCCACAAAGATGCTCATAATACCATTTCAATTGAACCTAAAACACGAAAGACTAAATCAATTATAAAACAAGACATAGAACAAAATGTAAAGAGTTTGTTCTATAATAGTTAAGTGATATTAATGTTGATTAAAGTTTTTATTTTTTAATTTATTATTTTCAAAATAAAGGTGTTGATGCGTATTTGAAGGCAGGTGTAATACAGCTGGTTTAGAGACTGGCAGCAAGTGAAGACTCTTGAAAATGTGGGTGAACTTGAGAGAAAATACATGAAAATACATGAATATACAGAGTCAATCCTTTCTATCTGTGGGTTCTGGATCTATGGATGCAACCAACTGTGGGGTCAAAAATATTCAGAACAGTTACAGACGTTTTTGGGCCATTTTCCTCTAAGCAATAGAGTGAAACAACTTTTTTACATAACATTTACATTGTATTCGGTATTACAAGTTATTTAAAGATGACTTAAGACAATGGGTGTAGATATATATATGCAAATACTACATTATTTTATTTAGGAAACTTGAATATCTTCAAATGTTGGTATCTGCTGTGTGTGTGTGCTTGTGTGTGTATACACATATACACACACATAGTGAGAGGAAAAGGGTAAAAGGATAAATAGCTGATAGCTTTAATTTTATTAAATCTACAGAATGAAAATCTACTGAGAGGAAATAGGAAAATAATCCTTGAAAGAATGTTAAATATTTCAGAATTTCCAGATATGCTTAGGAAAATAAATCATATGATGTCTCAGTCTGTTTAGTGTTGCTGTAAGAGAATATCTGAGATTGGAGAGTTAATTTAAAAAGAAGTTAATTTGGCTCATGATTCTGGTGACTAGAAGGTTGGACATGTCTACCTGGTGCTTCGGGATGCTTCAATCTGCATGAAAATTGAAAGGGAAGCAGATGTGTGCAGAGATCACATGATCAATGAGGAGGCAGGACAGGGCAGATGCCAGGCTCTTTTTAACAATCAGTTCTTGTGGGGACTAATAAAGTGAGAATTCACTCTCCTTCTAGGAAGGCATCAATCTATTCATGAGGAATCTACTCCCATGACCCAAAGACCCAATTTTTATTTTTATTTTTATTTTTTTTTTTCGAGACTGAGTCTAGCTCTGTTTCTCAGGCTGGAGTGCAGTGGCGCGATCTCGGCTCACTGTAAGCTCCGCCTCCCGGGTTCACGCCATTCTCCTGCCTCAGCCTCCCCAGTAGCTGGGACTACAGGTGCCCGCCACTACACCTGGCTAATTTTTTTGTATTTTTAGTACAGACGGGGTTTCACCGCGTTAGCCAGGATGGTCTGGATCTCCTGACCTTGTGATCTGCCTGCCTCGGCCTCCGAAAGTGCTGGGATCACAAGCATGAGCCATCGCGCCCGACCCCCAAACACCCACTTTTAAACCCTGCTTCCAACACTGGGGGTCAAATTTCTACATGAAGTCTGGAGGGGACAAATATTCAAACTATAGCATATGATAAATATTTTCCAAAAGAAGTGGGGTTTTGTTTAAAAATATCATGGATTTGTTCTGGAGTAGATCCTTCATCAGGTTTCATAAAATTTTGCAGTAGTGACCCATAGCTCAAAGAATAATATAGAAAAATAAACTACATAATCTAATCTTTTCTTTTTTTTTTTCAGTGAAAGAAGGCTTTAAAAATAGATATTTGTGCAGCACCTTGATTTCTACAGAAATTAATTTAGGAAACGATTTTAGAGCTACCTAGTAAAAGAAAAAATATCAGCAGTATAAGCATAGGTTTTAGGACTCAGACAAAGCAGTGTACATTTTGAACGATATATTTTTGAGAGAGAGAAATTTCACTAACACACTCTCTTTCATGTCTGAATATCCACTCAGTGCTGAATTAAATAAAATTGAATAAAATATAGTGAATTAATTTTTTTAGTAGAGATACTTGCAGTTAAATTTCTGTTGATAGTGAATTAAGTGGAATCAATGCTCTGTTTTATAAAATAGTAGTATATTTATCCTAAAGTTAACTGATGTTTTCTATAGTAAAAGAACACATAAAAATCTTAGTATATAAACTGTCTCTGTATCATAATACTCAGAAAACTAGATTCATATTTTAAATGAACACATAAAAGTGCATTATATATACTCAGAAAACATTTTGTTTTACATCCAATTAAACATTAAAAGCAAGCTTTTCTCTTACCTTCTCTATTGGAACTTACGCTTTGCCTGATTATAATAGTGATGAGATTATTTAACACCATCCTCACAACTCTGGTACATTCTAGCATTAGCTTAGCAACAGTCACAATGAGGAGTGATTAAGATAATATTAGACTGCACCACCAACATGACAACCCACAGCTTTAAATTATCGTACCTAATCAATGCACCAGCAAGGGAGCAGAGGCTGTACAATGTCATCTAACTGTTTCACGAATGTTTCATGCGGTTGTAATAAATCATTCGCACACACCATTCTATAGCCTTTCTTGGGGAATTTATTTCATTGACTTCAGTTATGATTGAGCAAAGGTGTATTGATTCAGACCCCAAAGGTTTAAGGTAATAACTTTTCATAGACCTAATAACTAATTGCATTGCCCCAATTCATCAGCGTGTACCACTAATCCTTTATAAGAAAGATTTATTCATAGAATATAACGGACATCATTTTTACACTGGCACAAATTCAAAGTTATAGATCTAGACAACTGTGATTTTATATATACATTTAAGTTCCCTATAATAGCATGAATTCTCTGTCAAATCATTATCACACTTACGGACACTCTTGGCTACCCACTTCAAGTGTTGGCAGTCTATATTCTATATTAACAAAACACAGATTCCGTCTGCTTTTAATTGAAATAGCTGTATATTAATTAGTTAAAACAATCACAACAAAAATGCTTAGATAAAAGCCTATAGATAATATAAAATTCTTAAACAAATCTGAAAAAAGTTATCTCTCAAGGTCTCTTAGATAAAACAAACAAAAAAAAACATGTAAACAACAACAAATAACTTTATCCTAAATCTTACTTTATTCTGGATTGAGCTCAGTCAGATAGATTAACATAATGTTTGAAATTGTCCCAATTTTTAGGAACAGAAATGTTGAAAAAGAAAGCCCAATTTTATTATTTATATCAAGGTCATTTTGTTAACATTCTCAATAGCTGAAGTAACAAACTCCAAACCTGAGTGTCTTAAAACAGCATCGATATATTTTGCGCTTATGCTACCTAGTCATTGAGGCTTGCCTAAGACCCTGCCCCCAAATTCTGCTTCTCTAAGTAGCCACCACAATTAGGTTACTTATAATAATTTCTAACCAATTAAACAGGACAGTTTTGTTTTCTCAATTTTCCCAACACATTTTTTTTATCATCTTACAAACTTTTCCTTGTTTTCTTCTACAAGCCTGTAACCATTTCTTCAGAATGCACACAGGTTGTGAGTAAAATGAAATGGACCTATTTACCACTCATCTTCTGCCATTAATTTCCTGCCACTGGAGAGTGGCCATTTATAAAGCTACAGTTTTCTAAATAATCAGCACTATTCTTCCTGGGGTTGCCAAAAGCAGCCTTTGAATTCAAAGACCATCTAGCAAAATCTTGCTTAGCTGTGAAAATAAGCCTGAGGATGCTCCACCAAGCATACAGCCAACTAGCTAAATCATTTACTATAATCCACAACAAAGATGCTTTTAAATAGAAAAGGAACTGAGTTGGAAACTTTTCCTCATGAGCAATAGTAGCAGCAAGGGAAGGGCAAATAAATGAAAGAGATATGCACACTAGTTCATAGAACCGAAGCAGTGAGAACATTGTGATGTGTTACAATGTACTGCTAGTGCTCAATTTCAAAGTATGTATATTGGAATATTGCCTGAAAATACTATTATTATCTAAAATCTACTTATGTGTTACTTCGCTAGCACTAAGAATTATTGACATCATTGAAAATGACAGTATAAATAGTAACTTATCCACTGAAATGCCTAAGCATGAGGCTTTCTCGCTTGTGCAGGCTTGCCATACAATTGATACAAAACTGATCTTCAGAGTTGACAGATTTTTTAAAGAAGAAAGGTTCAGTTCCATTTTCAGCAAATGGAGGAATATAAAAATCATGAGCCACCAAGGAAGTGCAAATACAATCATGTGATTAATAAAATAAACCCTTTTTTAAGAAAAGTGTTTTAAGTCACCTTTGCTATCTGACAATGTTGTTATTTGTGAGCAGGTGCAAAACAGAGTATGACAAGCCTTACATAAAGTAACACAAAAGATCATTAAAAGAGATGCATTTATTGTTAGAGAAGAAATATAAAATAAATAAAATATAGATTTTTGAATCAGAAAGCCTATGTTAAAATCACAGGCTTTCCACTAACCAGGAAGCAATTTCATGTAAATAACTCCAACCTAATTTCATGTAAATAACTCCAAGCCTTAGGGTCTTCATCTGACAAATGGGGTAATAGAATCTTGTTTGTTGCATGTGAATATTTAGTAAAACACTATAATGTTCACAATATTGACTAATGAAAAGTCAGTTATATTTATAATAGAACAGTATAACAGAATGGCCTCTTAACTAGGAATCAGTAAATCTTGTTTTATCCCAGTTAGAGTATGAATTCAATACTTTGGCTTGTTCACTTATCTCCAAATTTTTCATTTTTCCAACCTATAAACTAAGAGAAGAGGACATGTGGATGACAACATTCATTCATTAATTCATTTGACTCTTACTGAGCATGTTTTATAGGCCAAGGATAAGGCACAACGGATACAAAAATGAATAAAGCAAAAGTCTCTCTCCTATAAACACAGACTATCTAGTAGGGGAGTCAGAGAAGTACAATGCAGCAGGGTAATCACCTTCACAAAGTACTGCTGGCACACAGTGAAGAGATCAACTAACACTAAAACTGCCAGGAAAAGCCAAGGCTCACTTAATTTATGAATCTATGTATACCGAAAAATACATACATACACACACACACACACACACACAAATATATATATATAAAATGTAGCTGATGAAGAAGGAAGTGAAATTAAAGAAGGAAAAACAAAAAACTAAGTCAGGAATGAGTGTCTGATCCTGAATTAACAGGGGACTAGTGAGCTCAGTGCCATCACTGCTGAGGTGAGCAAGCCCAATCCAGCCAGGAGGTCTCATCTAAAATGCAATGTGGACAGCCTTATCAAAATTTCTGGATATGAGCTTCAAGTCAAATTTTGGATAGCTATTCATGAAGGATTTTGTAAAAATGGACATTTAATAAAATTAAAACGGAAACCTGGGAAGCGAAGAGGAAGGGATATAGTGAGTGACGGTGTTCTCCACCTCACCAATATTTGGGAGGAACTCTGGGGATTTGATCAAATATCAGGAATCCGTAAGACAAAGTGGAAACTTGCTGAGTGTTTGAGAGAAAAGCTGTGGTCAGAAGAGCAGGCTTAAAGCAAGGAGACTAAATCGACCTCTGATATCGCTAGGCAGATGAGCAGCCTTATATTTTCAGGACACACTGTGTTCCTAGAATAGCAGATATGGAAATGAAGATTCATCCTGTAGGTGCTGACATGGTTATCCGTGACTAAGCAGGGCAAGACTGTGAACACCAACAAAAATGATAAAATCGTAGCTCTACTTTTCAAAAGATTCTTAACCCTAGACTTTCTTGTAGACCATTGACTTTTATCTCTTCCCCAAAAAGACTACTTGTAACCGAAACAATTTACTTTATCTCAGAAATAATATATTTAAGATAACGGATAGGTAAGATAATTGCATTACTGATGAACTTGCTATTCTATCAGGAATTTATAAGGTTTGACTTGTAAATCTGTTCTAAATAGGATCTTGCTTAAAATCCAGCTTGACACTTTTTCTTTATTCACTTCATCAGCTACAAATCAAAATCAAGACATAGATTTTCTCTATCATCTTAGATTTCAATTACCACTCATTCTCTCATCTGAAGTGAATATAATTTTGATGCTTAGCAATCTTAGTAATTATCATGCAGGAGGGAAGGTGAATTATTCTGAAATGATCCTTAGAAAGGATGAAAATTTGTAATACATGTCTCTTGTAACGTTCTGAGAATTTTAAAAGATTAGAATTATTTTGTCTTAAACCTTAGAGAGAGGAAGGTAGTGGTTTTGAAATGCAAAGAAAAAAAAGCATTTCTACTTTAAAGCATGTAATAGTATGATACCATGCTGACTAAACAAATCACTGGGAACCTATAAAATCCCACATTTTAAATGCCACGTCATTGATAGCAATCACACAGTAGATTTCAGTTAAGTGAAGTTCAACATAAAGACAATATTTCTTATCTTCTCTCTTCCCTAATACTGTACTGACAATATCCCCCAGTACAATTGTTTCCTTTCTCTGTATGTGCAGACTTCAAGATATAATGTTAGCATCAGCACATTCTTATTCTTAGTTCTTACCGTGAAATAAATTAGGCTTTACCTGGCATGTCTGATTTTACAGCTTTCCCCTTTTTAAAACGTAAGCAATAAACTTTATTTATTAAAAAAAAAAGAGACTACTCTGTGGGGAATTTCATGAGCTTTCCAAACTCTGAGGGGAGATACTTGAGTCATAGCAGGCATTTCCAGAATTAATCCCACAAAAACTTATTTATCTGTTGCAGGATAATATTTTAGGTATCCAAATATGCTATTAACAATATTAAGAAGATGTTGGGAGCCTGGAAAGGAGTAAAACTAAATGAATACACACACACAAAAACACACACACACACACACAAAACGCACACACAGAGGTGGAGAGAGAGATTTCTAAAATCATGAACCATTTCCGTATGACACTTTACTGTAATAGTTCAATCTTTAATCCAGCTTGAGATTATATTGTATTCTTTTTTCTTTATTTTTTAAATTATTCAGTTTATGCCAAATTACAATACCTGTTCTCACTCATAATAACATCAGTTCCCATGCACTTTCATTTCCTTTTTATGAACACGCATAATTCTATCTGTGCTTCTAGATAAGTACAATCCTCTATATGTGTACTAGACTCCATTTGTTATCACCTATGTCACTTTAAGATATTATACAAATAGTTTTCTGAAATCTCTTTTATACCATCAATTTTACCTTTTCTATCCATGAGCATGAAAGTAAACTGCTGTATCTACAATTTTAAAGAGCAAATAAACAAACAAAAATGTCTCTTGACATCTCTACCCTCTTCAACTTCTGCTCCATTTCCCTATTTGTCACTCATCTTCGAAAGTATTTTTTTCTATTTATTTTCTTCAGTTTTTCTTCTCACTATCCCTTGAGCTGTTGGTGGTCTCAACGTTACTAAACTTAATGGTCACATGCCAGTACTCTTAGTGAATGGTCAGCAGCATTATTCTTTCCCATCCGGAAATGCCCTTTTGCTTCAAGAATAACACATACTACTGATTTTCCTCCTAGATTTCAGGATGCTCATTTTTTAATCTTCTTTGTTAAATTTTATTATCTTGAGTCCTTAAATTTTATAACTATCACTGAATAAAAAATACTGTTCATTGTTTAGGTAAGAGAAGGATTAAATTTTGACCACTGGATCAACAAAAGGAAGCCTTGATGTGTGCTATTTTAATGTAGATAGAGGTGGGGTAGAAATCCTATAAAAAACAAATTCAAGAAAAAACAGGAGAAAGAGAATTGGAAACAGTAACTACAGATAAATATGTTAAAGAGTTTTGCTGTAAAGAGGAGCAGGGCAATGGGACAATCAATGTTTGCAAGGTTCCCCAGGGTCAAGAGATGATTTTTAATGATGCAATATATATTTCTGCTGTAGGTAATGATCAACTACAGAGATGAATCTTGTTGATAAAGAAGAGAGAGTGGATAATTGGAAGAATGATACCCTTGGGTAGGTGACAGAAGATGAAATCTAGTGCACAAGGGGTGGTTTTGATCTCAAATAAGCACGTGTACAGCTCACCAGTTTACACTAAGGGAAGGGAGAGTATGGAGCTACAGAGAGAAACAAGTTGGTGAATGCAGTGGTTCAAACAGGTGGAATTATTTTTGGTTATTGCTAAGTTTTTCAGGACAATATTTTGTGATTTTGATGGTCTTTTGGGTAACTTCAGTCTATTGAACAAGAATTTAAAAACAGAACCGTAAGAAATGGTTGAGTTTTTTTTTTTTTTTTTTTTTTTCCAGCTTGGTTCAGTGTTCTGGCACATGTGCATAATTGGGAAATATTTTGATTAATCAGTTTTTGAGTTTTGTAAAAGTATTCAGATCACCTGAAAGTAAATGTCCAAGATATATATTTGTTGAAATCAAGTAATTATATTAAATATTTTATAAGTATTAACAAGAAATGAAGAAATGATTTCCAGAAAGTATGAAGTGAGGTCATGGGTAAAGTTTCCTTTGTGACTTTATGTTTAATTGATTAAATGAGGTTGATGTGACAAAAATGTTAAACATCCACCAGTTTTGGGAAACCAGTTTAACGCTGTGAAAAATAAATATAAAATTTTCACCACAAAGTTACATATAATACTTTAAAAACAATGTCAGTACATTTCTTGAATGCTATTTTTATATAATTTCCTTTTTCACTTTTTGGGGGATTCTATTCATTTTGCATTTGTTTATCTTCAGTCATCACCAGGACTTTCATAAATCCTATATTGTCTTTAGGTTTTTTTCAAAAACATTGTTTCATTTGTTTATCTTTGTAAAACTTTTTTATGTATTACAAGATAGACATAGAGTTTGTTTTAAAACAGAATGTAATATAATACAAGTTATGATAGACATAACATTTAGACTTTATATTAAGAATAAAAAGAAAAGAATTTATATAAAATAATCTTTTTTTTCTTGAGACAGATTTTTGCTCTTGTTGCCCAGGCTAGAGTGCAATGGTCCCATCTCGGCTCACCAGAACCTCTGCCTCCCAGTTCAAGCGATTCTCCTGCCTCAGCCTCCCTAGTAGCTGGGATTACAGGCATGCGCCAACATGCCCAGCTAATTTTTTGTATTTTTAATAGAGATGAGGTTTCTCCATGTTGGTCAGTCTGGTCTCAAACTCCCGACCTCAGGTGATCTGCCCACCTCTGCCTCCCAAAGTGCTGGGATTACAGGCATGAGCCACTGTGCCTGGCTGTAAAATAATCTCATTTCCAGAGGGAATTCTTACCCTCGACCTGCCCTTATAGAAACAATGAGCGATTGTACAATTTATCACATAGTAGACATTACTTTAAATATATTATCTTAATTTATCTTAAAAATAATTCCGTGAACTAGATTTTAATCCAGATTTTACAAATAACATAATTGAGCCCTTCTTTTAGTCACAAAATTAGTAGATTTGGTACTCAAATTCAGATTTTTTAACCTCAGAGCTTTTTTTGGCTAATATTACTGATGATTAGAATTGATCCTTACCTAATGATTAAAGTTTCAAAGCTCAGTTAGTAAGATGCTATCATAGTTTTCCCTTTTCTTCTTACTTGTACCTTTAACTACTATATATGGTTCTGTAAAAATTCACAACTCATGAATGATTACAGGAAATTTGGATTTTCTAAGGGGCGAACAGTGCACATTTGATGGCAAAACAAGTTTATCTGTTACAAACCTATTCAGAATCTTGCAATTACATAATCAAGACCCAAATTATTTTAAATTTGTTTCAACATAGATGGCACTTTTAGGTGACATATATAGCGATATTTATTTTGAGATAGTCATTGAGAATACCATAATATTTTCCGGGACAAAAAGGAATAGGCAAGGACTTTTGAATGAGAATCTAAAAAGAAATTCCAATTACCATGATAAAATTGCTCTAAATTTTGTTAAACAAAGAAAAGTCTCTAATGTCCTCTTTAAGCTTAAGTGGCATGCCATCTGTACCATGTTGTTTTTAAAATTCAGTGTGTATAGTATCCATAAAAGCAATGCAATTTTGAAAGCTTTTTAGTTTCAAACCAGTTATAAATGCATGAATATTTTATTAAAAATATCTTAGACATGTTGAATTGAGGCATTAGGAATAACTTTATTGACTTAGTGACAACTGTTAGTTTCTCTGTATGTTAAATCTTTGTGACCAGTATATAATTATTTTAACACGTAATCAAAAACAGTGTTAATGGCTTTTCACAGTTGATCAATCTTTTATTGCAAATCTTATACTTACATGTATTACTATTTTTGAATGTTGAGAATTTTAGCTACTTGAAAAAGTTTAAAAATTATACTATACTTATACACATTTTCCTAAAACCTCTTCAATGATGAAAAGAAATTAAAGAGTAGTATGATTACAAAGTTCACTCAGAATATTAATTTTTGTATGCAATAATTAAAACAAATTATTCATAATGGAGACAGAAATTTAATGTAGCAAAATTATTTTTAATAAATGAGACCAAGTTATATTTTTATTAAAAAATATTTTTGAAATTCTATATATTCATGGCTTTCTTCTAAAAATTATTCAAAATTTACAAAAAATAGAATTCTTCAGTTTTCACTATTAATTATGACCCTCTGAGAAAAACAAACTTGGTCATGAGCCCTTGTCCAGCGGCTATTTTTGTTGAATTGTATTAAATAGTTATAAAGGCATAAAGTAACTTGAATTGCTAAAAAAGTAGAAGTGTTCTGTATCATGTACTCTCTCACTTAGTTTCTTTATGGAATAAAGAAACTGATGTTATATTACCTGAATAGCTGCTTCTATTGTCTTCCACTTGCCTACTGCTAATTTTATATGGCAGGAAAGGGTACGTAAGCTTTAATATTAATGTTCTTGATTCTTAATAATAATGATTTTAGATTCAATTTTAAATTGTGATATTCATGTTTCTATGCTCTAATCTCTGTCCACAGAAGTTGTGTGTCCCACTCAAGGAATTGTAAAACTGACTCACAGCAGAAGAAAACTGGATATGGTATGATATGATGTGATATGATATACCCTTAACATTGCACTTGTATTTTTTTCTACTTTAATTTTTACCTTTATTTTCTGTTCTTTAGAGCAGATATGTGACCCACCAAAGTCAGGCCTTTGTCATCATTTAATTCTCAGCGCTCAGCATGGTGCCTGGCTGTGAGAAGATGCTCCCATAAAATGTATCTTTAATGAATTACTGCTAAGCAGAGAGAAAAAATCACAGTTATATTGAAGTAGGCATTGATCAATCTCATTGGGAGAGGACTTGAAACAAGATATTATTTTTCAAATATTTTGCAAATAAAGTCAGTGGTAAATTTGATTGTATTTGATTGTAAAATTTATAGTTTAACTTGGGAAGTATTTTTATATTTAGCCAACTGTGTGTCGTCAACCATGTATAACATTTTATCTCAAAATTTATATTTCCCTCTCATGTCCAAATAAAAATAGTTTAGAAAGTTTTTGAAATGGTGTATATATGCTGGCAATTTGTGCAAAACTGGTTCTTTAACACTGCTTGGAATCAAAGTAAATCAAAGCAAAATATTTACAGAAATAAATATGGTTTTAACAAACATCTCAAAAACAGATTTACTTCAAATTCCCTTTCATGGAGCCATTAGTAATAAGTGAAATTCATGCCTATTTTGGGGGAGGGATTGTTATTTTTCGAGTATAGATATGTTAATTTAAATTAGAAATACTTTTACTTAGTAAATCGCTACATGTTAAAGTACATGAAAAAGACAATATGAAAGCAAGAGAGAAATTATGAAAAGAAATAGAAGAGGAAACAACACAGATCAGATACCATAGTACAATATATGTACTTTAATAACTTACAGATGCATGTAATTAATATACCATACACCCCTACTTTTTCAACTGAGTAACAAGGGGTTATGAAGTTTTTGTTTGTTTTGTCAAGTGTAGGTGGATAATGTGTGTGTGCACGTGTGTGTGCATGCACGCACACACATACATGTATGCCAGAGTCTAAACAGGAGGGATGTAGAGTGGGTTTTTAACCACAGTTCTGTGTTGCTTAGGGTTCCCTATCTAACACCTTACATTTCTGGCAACAATTTGGAAACATTGCACTACCATGTCTTTAACAAATGAAAATTAAAATAGAATAAGTAAATTATGTTCTATAAAACCAAGACCTTAGATTCTTTTAAGAAAGTATTAAAATATATAAAAATTAGCTTCATAATGATATAAAGGAATTTTTTTAAAGTTCCTTATAAGTCTATTTGAAGATCAGAAGTTGACAGCCCAGGAAGGTGTCAGCCATTTCTATGTTTCTAGGAATAAACAATGGGAAGGGACTCTTTTAAGTTCTCTGAAAAATGACATATTTCCTCAGTTTCCTAAGTCGCTATACAGCATGTATAATTTGCTCACAGAACAGAAGATTGTTTTTCTGGACTGAAGCAGGGTTGTGACTTTTATTTTCCATTTCAAAGACATCATTAACTAACTCCAGATACCCAGGCTGGGATAACAAATTCCCCCAGGGAAAAGTTTAAAAGTGGCAGCAACCTTAGAGAGCATCAAGTCCCACCTCTCATTTACTGGCGCAAACTTCTAGCTGCAGCATAGAACAAATGTAACGCAAATGAGTAAATATATACAGAAATGAAGCAGCCACACCAAGCAAAGCATACCCTCTTGCCCCCAATTTCATGTTCCTCAATTTCATTTGGTAGCTGGGCTGTAATGCTACGGTGCTGCTGCACACTGCCTGCCTACTGCTGCTCTCAAACTGCTCTGTGCCTTCCTCCTTCCTGGTGCCACAGAAAGACGGTGCACACTAGTTTACATTTGCTGTTATAGACTTTTCATCAACTGTGAATCCTCTGGGATGAACCACTTCTGCTTTGGGGAAAACATGTATTTTTAATGTGTCCTTTTTGATTTTTAACTGAATTCCTATCACATGATAAAGTATGTAATATTCTTTGGTATCATGTATTTTTAAAGAAAATGTATTCTATGATTCAGGAGAATTTTCTGTATTGCACATTTTAATATTACATCTCAGAATCAATTAGCAATAGTAATTGATTTGCTGGTTATCAGGAGTTGGCAAGTGGTCAAGGTGAATTATTGACAAGTTTGAGAAACCTTAAAGACATATGGTCATGTGTTGCTTAATTTAATGTGATATGATTTGAGAAATGCGTCATCAAACAATTTTGTCACTGTGTGAACATCGTAGAGTGTCCTTACACAAACCTCGACAGTGCAGCTGACTACACACCTCAGCTATATGGTATAGCCTATTGCTGCTAGGCTCCCAACTGTACAATATGGTATTGTACTAAACATTGTAGGTAATTATAACACAATGGTAAGTACTTGTGTATCTAAACATATCTAAACAGAAAAGATACAGTAAAACTATGGTATAAAAACTAAAAAATAGTATCCCTGAATAGGGCATTTACCATGAATGAAGTTTGCAGGACTGGAATTGACTCAGGGTGAGTCAATGAGTGTTGAGTGAATGTGAAGGCCTAGGACATACACTGCTGTAGGCTTTAGAAACACTGTGCAATTAGGCTACCACTAAATATGAAAACTCGGCCAGGCACGGTGGCTCACAGGTGTAATCCCAGCACTTTAGGAGGCCAAGGTGGGCGGAACACCTGAGGTCGAGAGTTCGAGACCAGCCTGACCAATATAGAGAAACCCCATCTCTACTAAAAATACAAAATTAGCCAGGTGTGGTGGTGCATGTCTGTAATCCCAGCTACTCAGGAGGCTGAGGCAGGAGAATCGCTTGAACCTGGGAGGTGGAGGTTGTGGTGAGCCGAGATCACACCATTGCACTCCAACCTGGTCAACAAGAGTGAATTAGAAAACTCAAGCAGTTTTTTTCAAGTGTAGCGCACCTCATCATGGTCACACTCTCAATGTCACCTCTAGGAGACCCATGGGGACTTTAGTCTAGTTATAAGTCTAGAAGCAAACGGGTTTTGCGGGTGGCTCATGAGGAGAATCAACATTATCTTGCCTGGCAACTGCCTCAGGGGAGGCCATTACTGTTGCCTCAGGCAGTGCAGGGTTTATCTCCTCAGATCCTCAGACAAGTGGAAAGGCTGATGGTAGCATGGGTCGAGGAGGGTATGTTGCCACTACTGGGGAAGAGGAAGTTATTTCTTCTCTTAAAAAAGGTTCATCAGAGTCTAGAAACTCAGTGTACCCAGCTTCATCAGGGTCCTCCCACACATCCCCATTCCAAGTTGCAGTGTCCCAATATTTTCCAATCAATACCCTCACTTTAACACTAGACATCTAGCAAGGCCATGCATGCACCTTTCGTTGCAGGGCAGCCACTTGCACAATAAGAGCTTGTGTCTGTTTTTCTACAATTTCAGCTCTTTCTCTGCTAGAGGTAAGACCCTCACTCAGGCCAATCTTAGCAGATTTTGAGGCTCAGTATCTGTTTCTGAAGTCGGGTGATACAATCCCTGAGTTCATTATTTTCTTTCATCACTTTGTCCACTGAACTTAGGAGCAACCAACCAGCTTCATTATGTTTCTTGGTTCTCCACATATGGTCAAAAGTAATATGTGTAGAGTCACTAAATTCCTTGCCTCTCATGAGCGATGAATCAGGAGTGTCAAATGCATTTATTTTGCATAACTCTCTAAACATTTCACAACAAGGACTATCGGTGTTCTCCATACTATTAGAAGTAGATTCCTTAGCATTTTGGGGTATAATCATATTAAGCAGCCAACTCCAGGAACCACAAAATCAACAAAAGAACTCCATCCTTCATATTCTGCTTCTCTAGAACCACTCCTGGTATCAAAATCTGTATTAGCCAAGGTTCTCTAGCAGGACAGAACTAATGGAATATATATATATAAAATATACATATGTATATGGGTACACTGAGTTTCTAGATTCTGATAAAGAGAAGATTATTAAGTATTAACTCACATGATCACAAGGTCCCACAACAGGCCATCTGTAGACTGAGGATCAACGAGAGCCAATCTGAGGCCCAAAACTGAAGAAACCAGAGTCTGATGTTCAAGGGCAGGAAGAATCCAGCATGGGAGAAAGATGTAGGCTGGGAGCCTAGGCCAGTCTCTCTTTTCACATTTTTTTGCCTGCTTATATTCTAGCCATGCTGGCAGCTGATTAGATTCTGCCCACCCAGCTTAAGGGTGGGTCTGCCTTTCCCAGCTCACTGACTCAAATGTTAATCTTCTTTGGTAACACCCTCATAGACCCACCCAAGATTAATACTTTGTGTCCTTCAACCCAATCAAGTTGACACTCAGTATTAACCATCATAGTCATATACATGGATTACTTCATTTAAACCTAATATCCACCCTATAAAATAGTAAAACTGTTATATGACTCCCATTTTCAAGATGAAAAACCTGAGACAGAGTTTTCCCAAAGTCACAGAGCTACTAAGTGGCAGAATGTAATGGTTGATTTTATGTGTTAACTTGAACATGTTCCCTAATTGGCCAAACATTATTTTGGGGTGTGTCTGTGAGGGCATTTCTGGATGAGATTAACACTTCAATCAGTAGACTGAATAAACCAAGCTTCCCTCTTCATATGGGTCTCATCTAATTTGTTGAAGCCTCAAGAGAATATAAGGCTGAGTAAGAAAGAATCCTTTCTGTCTCCCCGACTGTCTTTGAGCTGAGACACAAATCTTCTGTTGCCTTCATTTTTCTTTTGCCTAATCTCTTAAGGTGCTGCAAATCCAGGTTTTTTTTTTTTTTCTTTTCTTTTCTTTTTTTTTTTTTTTATTTTGAGACAGGGTCTTGCTATATTGTCCAGGGAGGAGTGCAGTGGTGAGATCATGGCTCACTGGAGCCTGGACCTCCTGGGTTCAAGTGATCTTCCCACAGCCTCTCACATAGCTGGGAGTACAGGTTCATGCCACCATACACAGCTAATTTATTTTTTAATTTTTAATTTGTAGTGACAGGGTCTAATTATGTTGCCCAGACTGGTCTCGAAATGGGCCCAAGCAATCTTCCAATCTCAGCCTCCTGAGTAGCTGGGACTACAGGCATACACCGACAAGCCTGGCTTCTTGCCCTCTGACTTGGGCTTAGACAAGGAATCTACACCTGGTACGCTTTCACTCTCAAGCCTTCAGACTCAGATTAGAACTTACTCCATCAGCTCTCCTAGTTCTGAAGACTTTGGAATAGGGCTAGAACTATAACGCTGGTTTTCCTGGGTCTCCAGTTTGCCAACTGCACATCTTGAATTTCTCAGTTTCCATAATTGTATGAGCCAGTTTCTTATGGTAAATCTATCTCCTTCTGTCTTTCTCTCTTTCATAATAAATATAGAGATATCCTACTTATCCTGAATCTCTTGAGAATTCGGATTAATACACAAAGCAAGAATTTGTAAGCAGTTTTTATAGCTACGTAACACACAGTTAAAGACTGAACTGCCACAAGCATGCCCTTTTGAGTGATAGGCTGCATGTCTGCATTAAATAACACACCGTATTAACTGTACAAACACCACTTTAGACACTATCACTGCTGCTCTTTTGTTAAATAGTTCTCTGCATATATTAGGTAAAAATGTGTCCATCAACATTTCATATGAAGCAAAATCGTGTATTTTATGGAATGACAACCTCTGTCTTTGAGGTAATACAGTTTTGTGGCACATGTCTTCTCTTTTAGAATGGTTACCTAATCATGTTTGACTCTTTAACCTGATAAAACCCTGTTGTATTTGCTGTGACAATGGTGTACACTATAATAACTGCAACACCATCAAACTGTTTACACAGTTGGAGAAACCCACCCACAGGCAGAAAGCACAAAGAAGGTAATAATATATAACATTGTGTGTTATAAAGCACAAAGAAGAAATAGTTTGGCTTTTCCATCCTGACAAACCTGAGACTTCCAATTTGTTTTAATGAGGGAGAGAGAGAGAGAGAAGGAACAAAAGGAGGAAGGAGAGAAAGAAGGAAGGAAAGGGGGAAGAAGAGAAAAAAGGAAGAAAGAGGAAAAGAAGGAAGAAAGGAAGGAAGGAAAGAAGGAAGGAAAGAAAAAAGGAGAGAAGGAAGGAAGTTTAAAAAAAGAAAAATGCATTCCCAATTTTCAGAGACCATATAACAGGTTTATCCATAGGAAAGAAACAACAAAATGTCTAAAGTTTCTGATGTTTCTAGAAGGTAATTTCCTTCGTAGTGGAAAAGAGAGAGCTGTATTATGTACCTGTAGAAATCAAAACAGAAATGTTCCCTAACTCCTCATAACCAGATATACTTAATGTCAATATGTGAAGTATTCCCTTAAAGCCTCTGAAATGTATATATACATTTGAATTTATTTGCTTAACTGTGAACATTAAGTAAATTGAGTTATTTTTATACTATGTAAACGTTTTATTTTCTTATTATATTCACATACTCATATGCATTATTAAAGACTGGCTCAGTAAATGCAATTTTAATAAAATATTTAAAAATATATCAACTGTAATTTTATTATTTAGAATTAAGTAACGTTAATGTTTTCTATTCACGATTGGGTTAAAGTCCTATATTTATTTATGTACTCTTAGTTTTTCATGATACATGACATATTAACTATTATCCCACAGTTTCCTTGAAATTATGATTATTAATTGTGTTAGTTTTCTATAACCATAAGAACTACAAATTTAGCAGCTTAAAACAGCACCTTTTATTAGCTTGCAGTTTTACAGGTAAGTAGACCAGGCAGGTTCAACTATGCTGACTGCTCAGGGTTTCCCAAGACTGAAATCAAAGTGTTTATCAGACTGGGCTTTTATCTGGGGCATTTAAAAATAATCCAATTATGAGATTGTGATGGTTAATGCTGTCAACTTGATTGAAGTTGTATTAATGTATTAATGTATTAATCCTGGGTGTGTCTGTGAGGCTGTGCCAAAGGAGATTTTTTTTTTTTTTTTGAGAGGGAATCTCGCTTTGTTGCCCATATTGGAGTGCAGTGGTGCAAACTTGGCTCACTGCAATCTCCACCTCCTTGGTTCAAGCGATTCTCCTGCCTCAGCCTCCCAAGTAGCTGGGATTATGGGCATGTGCCACCACATCCAGCTAATTTTTTTTTCGTATTTTTAGTAGAGATGGGGTTTCTCCCGTTTTGGGGGAATATGAAATTGTATGGGGATTCTTGACTGCATAAGAGTCCTGTTCAAGGGTCAATGGTATTTCACATAGTTTTATTGATCAAACATAATTGTGTATTTGAAGAAAGAATATTACTAGCGTAGACCTCAGTTGTGATTTCCAGGCATTTAAATCCAACTGTTTACTTCACATTTTTATCTGGACATCCCACAATTCAAACTCAACATATTTTTTAAAAGTTCCTTAATTTCCCACTTCAATCTGTTTCCATTTAATTGAACTATTATGATGAAGTAAACAATCTTTCTTCATTCACTCAAATAAAAGCCCGTTTGTCCACATATTATATTTAACAGTGACCCTATTCCCTTATTACTACCACTGTCACTTATCTCTTACTGAGTCCTACTTTCTTAATTCCAGACTCCATTGTCTTTTTCACGCATTTTTTCAGGGACTTATTGTTTTTATTTTTATTTACTGTTCGAATTAACATTCTTCTGAAAAGCTTCACTACTGTTTCAATTTGTGTATTCTTTTTTCTTAAATTTTATTTTATTGTAGTAAGAACATTTAACATGAGATCTATCCTCCTAAGAAATGTTTAAGTGTACAATACAATATTGCTAACTATAGCGTAAGTTCTAGCAGATCCCTGGAACTTATTCATATTGCATAATTGAGACTTTATTCCTATTGATTAGTTGATTAGCAACTCTCCATTTCTCCCTCCTCCCAGCCACTCGCAACTACAATTCTACTCTCTGATTCTATGAGTTTGACTATTTTAGATACGAATAATTGAAATTATGCAGTATTTGTCTTCTATAACTTGCTTATTTCATGTAACATATTGTCCTTAAGGTTCATTCATGTTTTCACTTATTGCAGGACTTCCTTCTTGTTTAAGGCTGAATAAAATTATTTTATATGTCGCTAATCATCAGAAAATACCAATGAAAATCACAATGAGATACCACCTCAAGTCTATCAGCATGGCTATTATCAGAAACAACACAAACAGAAACAAAACCAAAGACAACAAGTGTTGGTGAGGATGTGGAAAATCTGGAACTCTTGTATAGGGTTGGTGGGAATGCAAAATGGTGCAGTTGCTAAAACAGTGTAGAGATTCCTCAAAAATAAAAAATAGAACTACCATATGAAGCTATGCCACCTCTGAGTATTTTTCTGAAAGAACTACAATCACAATCTTGAAGAACTATCAGCATTCCAATGTTCACTGCAGCACTATTCATACTAGGCAAGATGTAGAAACAACTTACATTTCTGTAACGGATGAATGGGCAAAGAAAATATGGTATATATCTGCAGTGAAATATTATTCACCTCTACTGTCTTTTATAATAGATTTCTAACTTATTACTAAAGATTTTGATTTAATTTTATTATTTATAAAATCATGAATGGCCTTTCTGCAATATGTCTTATAAGGTTTTTTCTATATAAATTACAGATAGTCCCTGACACAATGGTTCAACTTATGATTTTTAGACTTATGACATTGTGAAAACAATACACATTCAGTAGAAAGAATATTTCAATTTTTGAATTTTGATTTTTTTCCCAACTGTAGGCTAAGTAAGTGTTCTGAACACATACAAGGTAGGCTAGGCTAAGCTATGATGTTGGCTAGGTTAGGAGGATTAAAAACGTTTTCAATTTACACTGAGTTTATTAGGATGTAACCCCACTGTAAATAGAAGAAAATCTGTACTTTGATACTCCACCGTGTAATCTACAGGCTATGAAGCTATTTTTCTTAAACAGGTATTCAAAGGCTTCTAATGTCTAAAACTTGACTCTCAACGTTTCTTTTTTGCCTTATTCTTATTGTGACCCTGTGATGCAGCCATACTGAACACTGAAAATTCTCTGAAAACATCCCAGATTCTTGCTCTCTACCTAGAATGTTTACCTAAATCTTCCTCACTCCTCCTTCTATCGTTCTAAAATCATCCTTGCAGCTCTTCAGCTCTAAGATTTTGCTTAACTAGGTGTTGTTGTTGTTGTTGTTGTTGTTTTGTCTACCCTCAACTTCCTATTCGCTATCTGAAAGATTTGGCACTCTCCCTTTTGTACTCAAAGGCACACTGGCCATCAGGTAAGCTTAACTAAGCTGTACCCTGGCCCTGTGGAGATTGCTCTCTTTCTTCCTTTCATGGAGTTATTTTCCTGGCCTCAATAGTTTCTTCATACAGATGTGCTGATTAGTACTCAGCTGAAGGTTTGAAGACAACCCTTTGCAAATATCTGTGACATTGCCTCTGTGCAGCTTTCTCCCTCCTGGGTACTCTGCCTTAACAATTCTACTCCCCTTCATTTTCCCAGGCAATTGTCAATTCAAACTTCATCTCCCCAAACTTTGTCTCCTCAACTCAGGTAGTTTAGGAGCTTGACAAATGTGCAAGCAGGAAGCTAGGACAGTTGTGGGGCTCACTTCATTTATTTTCTTCTTTGGGGATTACTCTCCTGAACTGCACATTGGTCAATATATGAAAACCATTTCCTTGTATATAAGTCTGCTTTGTGATTTGTTTGAGTGGGGAAGCTTAATTTTATCTTTCTTACTCAGAAATCCACCTGGAAGGAGATGTCTATTGTTTGTTTCCATCAAGAATTTTTAGATTCTCAAACTACCCAAAGTAAGAGTCTAAGAAATTAAGGAGAATAATTTCTATAAAGCAAAACAGAGTTTCCAGCTGTCTCACTTACCTGAGAAGTTAAAAAAAAAACCATAAAGAATTTAACCAGAGAAATAGAAATTACAAAAATAATAACACAATAATTAAAATTAATGGCTCAACAGCATATTGAACAGAGGAGAAAGAACATTAGAAGTTGAAACACTGAGAACTAAAACAATTTAAAAGTATAATACAGAGTTGAGACTATTCGGATAGAATGAAAAGGTCTAAGAAAGAAGCAATGAAGTCTTAGAGATGAAGAAAACATATGGGACAAAAGCAACAAAAAGGGGTGATATATCTGCCCACCTAACCATCTAAGCTTTTATTTGACTGAGTATGTATAGAATACACACTTTTTTGTCATACGTTCATCAACTGACTATTATAAACAAGTTATATGAAGTGTAGGTTTAAGAAGAATAAAGATATAACTTCTCAAATAAGAAAGTATATTCTGAGCACTGAGCTAGATAAATACATTCCTATCTAAAATATTTGAGTTGGGTAAAATGGGATTATTTAGCAGCTGGACTGGGAATGCTCTATCCTTTTCTTTGGGGATTTAAAAATTTCTGGCTTAGACTGTCCGCTAAGATAAGGGCAGTGGGGTTTACAGCATGCTGTTTAGTCTGTAACTTCCCTAGCAACTTCAGGGCCAGTATGTTTACTGACAGTCTTCACCCAGCATAATCTGTTAGACAGTCTGGCTTGACCAGAAAGGCATAAATGACTCCACTGGGAACATCTGCCTTGAGCTTTCCTGAAGCACAGATTTTGTTGATTCAAACTGGAGAAGTGTGTCCTTGTATGAATAAGGGCTCTAGTATACTTGCACCTAGATGCTTCTAAAGCCTCAGATGCTTGCCTATACCCACTTTCTTGCTATAGCTTATTTTTTGACTTCTAATGAAAACCCTTAGATGTACATGCTGTATGGATTTTTGTGAGTTCTTCTTGTATTGTCTAATTCATTATTATTTTCCAATCTGGTTAATTCTTTTACTGTGCTTGGGTTAAGAAAATATTCTTACTTGAGGTCATAAAGATATTAACCTAGTTTACCTTCTAGGAGTTTTATGAAATGTGGAAGCTAAATGCCTACCTTGTATATTTAGACACATAATTTGCCTATAGGAAATAATTTTTATGTATGTTGTGAGTTAGTGGTTAAGATGCAAATTTTACTCTATGGACATCCATATGTATGTGCCACTGTTTGAGAAGACCATCCATTTCTTCTATGTAACTTTATAAAACTTGTCACACCTGTTGTTTCCTGACTTTTTAATGATGGCCATTCTAACTGGTGTGAGATGGTATCTCACTGGGGTTTTGATTTGCATTTCTCTGACGGCCAGTGATGATGAGCATTTCTTCATGTGTTTTTTGGCTGCATAAATGTCTTCTTTTGAGAACTGTCTGTTCATTAAGAAGTCAGGAAACAACAGGTGCTGGAGAGGATGTGGAGAAATAGGAACACTTTTACACTGTTGGTGGGACTGTAAACTAGTTCAACCATTGTGGAAGTCAGTGTGGCGATTCCTCAGGGATCTAGAACTAGAAATACCATTTGACCCAGCCATCCCATTACTGGGTATATACCCAAAGGACTATAAATCATGCTGCTATAAAGACACATGCACACGTATGTTTACTGAGGCACTATTCACAATAGCAAAGAGTTGGAACCAACCCAAATGTCCAACAACGATAGACTGGATTAAGAAAATGTGGCACATATACACCATGGAATACTATGCAGCCATAAAAAATGATGAGTTCATGTCCTTTGTAGGGACATGGATGAAACTGGAAAACATCATTCTCAGTAAACTATCACAAGGACAAAAAAGCCAAATACCGCATGTTCTCACTCATAGGTGGGAATTGAACAATGAGAACTCATGGACACAGGAAGCGGAACATCACACTCAGAGGACTGTTGTGGGGTGGGGGGAGCGAGGAGGGACAGCATTAGGAGATATACCTAATGCTAAATGACGAGTTAATGGGTGCAGCAAACCAACATGGCACATGGATACATATGTAACAAACCTGCACATTGTGCACATGTACCCTAAAACCTAAAGTATAATAATAAAATAAAAATAAAAATAAAGAACACAGAATAAAGCCTGAAACATATAAGGTGCATAATTAGTATTAGCCACTACAATTATTTTTTATTATAAATAGAGTGCATAATTTTTAAAATACAAATGGAATTACCCTGTATATATTATTTATACAACTTGATTTTGCAGTCAATGAAATACGATTTTTTTCTTTCTAAATAGCACACATAGATCTCATTTATTAACCAACTCTAAATATCTTGAAGTGCTTATTTCATGCCTTTAGCATTTACATACTACTTATTGTTTATTTCTATAATTGTGTAAAATTCTATTGTATTTGCACGCAATAATTTAGCAATTCTAATAATAAATATTTGGTCTCCAGTTTTTATTACATAAAAAAAAAAAAACTTGTCACAAATCCATTGAATTTTCCTATGTGGAAGAATTTCTGTACTGTATTATATTTCATTGGTCTATTTGTCTATCCTCCTTCCAATATTTATTGCAGCTTTATAATAACACTTACTATTTGTTTAAATAAATCTTTCCAATTTTACTCTTTTTATTCTATATAAATTTAGAATTACCTTGTTGCTTTCCAAAAAATGCTATGGTTAGGTCTGTGACTGTGTTGAATCTATAGATAAATTTGGGAAGAAGTAACTTATCCATTATATTAATTATTCTATTTCATAAACATGTATATCTTCTTACTTATATATTTTTCACTTATTCTCAATAATATTTTATAGTGTTCTAAGTAGAGTTCTTTTCATCTTTTCATAGTTTAATTTCCTCAATATTTTGTTGCTATCTTAATTGATGTTTTCATGCTAATTTAGTAACAAAATTCATCATATTTTATATATTGGCTTTGCATATGGATACCCTTATTAATTTTCATTGTTTATATGTGGATTCATCTGATGTTCAATTCAGAAAATCATGTCATGTTTGAATAATAGTTTTCATCTTTTCTTTTAATTGTTTTTGCTTTTTTTCTTAATGCAGTTAACAAAAAGATGATTATTTCAATAAATCTGAAAATGCATTAATAAACCAAAAAACCACTCATTATAAAAGATTTTGGAAATGTAGAGATCTAAAGTAAATGTATTCATCTAACAAATCTACAGAAATTCTACAGCAATTGTCATTCTTAAAATGAAATAATGAAAAAGTTATCTTGAAATTGGAAATGAGAAAAGGATACTTGTATTCACATTTCTATTCAACATTGTATCAATAATGGGGATTTCATTTGCTAATATTTTATCAATAATTTTGTATATATGGGTAAAAGAAATATTGGGCTATATTAATGGTATCAAGTTTATACTGAACTCAAATACGAATTGAATATATTAGTGTTCACCTTCTCTTCTCTGGAAGAGTTTCTGTAGAGTTTACATAATTACTTTCTTAAATGTAGATTTCAGCAAGGAAGCTATCTCTGATTAACTATGTTTTCAAAGGAATATTTGTAATTTTGAATTTAATATTTTAACAAATACAGGAATACTCAGATTTTGTTTGGAAAAGTTGTTTTTTCTTGAATTTTGTCCATTTCATCTAAATTTTCTGGTATATTTTTGGCAAAACATTTTATATAGCATCCTTTTCTAATTTGTTTGTACCTATTCCCACTTTTCTTGATTTGTCTTGACTGTGGTATATGTATATAATTGACCTTTATAGAAATAAACATATGGATTTATTAATTTTATTTTAGCCCATTTGTATTCAAGGTTAATATTAGTATGTGCAGATTTGATCTTGTCATCATGTCATTAGCTTATTATTGTGCAAATGTAATTGCATTGTGGCTTTCTAGTGCTTTATAACGTATGTAGGTACATACACGTGTTTTTGTGGTGGCTAGTAATGGTCTTCCTTTTCCATATTTAGCACCTGTTAAGGACCTCCTGTAATGCAGGTTTGGTGGTTATAAATTCTCTTTGTATTTGCTTGTCAGTAAAGGGTCTTATTTCTCCTTTGCCTGTGAAACTTAGTTTGACTGGATATGGAATTCTGGATTGGAATTTTTTTTCTTTATGAAAGCTGATGACAGTCCCGTCTTTTCTGGCTCCTGTGGTTTCTGTTGAAAGGTCTACTGTTAGCCTGATGGGGTTCCCTTTTTAGGTGTCCTGTCCCTTCTCTAGCTGCCTTTAATATTTTTTCTTTCATATCAACTTTGGAGAATCTGAGGATTATATGTCTTGGGGATAGTCTTGGTGTATAGTATCTCACAAGAGTTCTCCGCATTTCCTGAATCTGAATGTTGGCCTCCCCAGTGAGATTGGGAAAATTTTTGTAGATGATTCCCCACATATAATTTTTAGGTTGCTTGTTGTCTCACCTTCCCTTTCAAGGGCGGCAATGAGATGGAGATTTGGTAGTTTTACATAATTCCATATTTCTCAAAGGTTTTGTTCATTCTTCTTTATTGTTTTGTCTTTATTTTGTCTGACTGAGTTATTTTGAAGAACCTGTCTTTGAGCTCTGAGAGTCTTCCCTCAGCTTGGTCAATTCTGCTGTTAATAGTTGCAACTGTATCATGAAATTCTCATAGTTTTTCAGCTGTATCACATCAGTTTTGTTCTTTCTTAATATGGCCATTTAGTCTTTCATCTCCTGTATCACTTTATTGTATTCCGTAGATTCCTTGGATTGGGTTCCGACTTTCTCGTGGATGTTGATGATCTTCATTTCTATGTATATTCTGAATTAAATTTCTGTCATTTCAGCCATTTCAGCTTGGTTAAGAACCATTACTTGGGAACTAGTGAGGCTGTTTGGAGGTAAAAAGACACTTTGGCTTTTTGAGTTGCCAAACTTTTTTTACTGGTTCTTTCTCATCTGTGTGGGCTGTTGTCCCTTTAATCTTTGAAGTTGCTGTCCTTTGATTTTATTTATTTATGTATTTATTTATTTATTTATTTTGCTTTTATTTTCTTTTATAGGGTTTGATTGTGGTACAAGGTGGGTTCAGTTAACTGGGTTTATTTATGAAAGATTTTTAGGGGCCAATTCTCAGCTCAGTACTCCTGTTTTGTGTGGTCTAACTCTGCAGGGCTGGTACAGGGCCCCTGGCTTTGTTCTCTGGCCCCTTGAGGGTAGGAGCCAGCTGCAGTAGAGTGGCTGAGGTGTTCCCAATCTGCTGAACACAACACTACCATAGATGGTGCCCACCAAAGCACTTCATCAGGGTGGCAGCAGTGGGATGCATTCTTGTTCCTGTGTGCCAGCAGTCATGGTAGCATGGTGGAGAGCACACATCAGCTGGGTGAGGTACTGTCAGAAGTGGGGCTACGGCATTTCTACATGTACTTGCACCAGCACAGAGGACAGGGTTACTGTTGTCTGTGCTCATAGTCACACCATCAGCTGTGGGAATAGGGCCACTGGTGTCTGTGAGCTCATTCACAACAGTGGCGATTGTGGTGTGCAGAGGATGGCAGAGTCACTAGCGTCTATGCATGTGTTCATGCCAGCAATGACAGTGCAACTGAGTGCCCACACATTAGTGGTGTAGGGGGGCAGCATGTTGCTTCACACCGCAGCAGCAGTGGGGTGTGCATGCAAATGTGCAATTGCAGAGGGAAAATGAGGTCTGCCTGTACATGCCTGCTCCTGTAAAGCGGTAAGGGGGTGGCCATAGGTGAGTTTGTGCCAGCAATGGGAAAGCTGTGCTGCCAGGAGGGTGCAGGCAGGCTGTGGCACATTGGCAAGAGCCACCCTTTTGGAGCTCTTCAACGGTCAGGCAAGGCCTGCCAGTGAAGGAGTGTATTAGTCCATCTTCACGCTGCTGATAAAGACATACCCAAGACTGGGTAATTTATAAAGAAAAAGAGGTTTAATGGACTCACAGTTTCACGTGGCTGGGGAGTTCCCACAATTATGGCGGAAGGCAAAAGGCACAGCTTACATTGCAGCAGGCAAGAGAGAGAATGAGAATCAAGTGAATGAGGTTTCCCCTTATAAAACTATCAGATCTCTTGAGACTTATTCACTACCACGAAAACAGTATGGGGGAAACTGCACCATGATTCAATTATCTCCCACTGGGTCCCTCCCACAACACTCAGGAATTATCGGAGCTACAAGTCAAGATGAGATTTGGGTGGGGACATAGCCAAAGCATATTAAGGAGCTATGATGAGAGCCCTCAGAAATCACCCTGGTTGGGTGTCCGATGCTGTGCTGTCAATGGGCATGTCCAGGCTGGGGCCCTGGGAGAGGAGAGCAGACAGGCGGGAGCTCGGATCAGACTGGCACTCTCTTACGGGCAAGACCGCTCTGTTTCACCCAAGTCGGACAGTAACTCTATGGCCAAAGTCTTGTAGAGAAGCAGGGTGAACTTTGAGAGATGAGTGCCCCTGGCCGTCATCCACTACAGATGTTGCTGTACCAAACTCACTGGGCTCCTCATGGGCTGGAGCCCTGCTCCTACCACCTCTCTAAGTCACCCTCCCTGCCGGCTTAAGTGTCCGTGAGGGTCACGAACTTTTCTCCTGCCCAGATTCTGGAGGTCCGTGACAGGAGCTGGTCACTCCTTGTCTGTTCAACTCACCCCTTTCTGAGGAGTTGCAGGGGGCCAGAAATAAGCCCCAGTTCTTAGAACCCTTTGCAGGTTTTCCAACTTCTTCCTCCCTCAGACCAGCGTCTGCATCCTCCCTCCATCCACTCTCAAGGCCTTTTCTCTGAAGGTCTGCTCCGTGTGCCCCAGTCTTCTGGATGTTTCCGTCTCTCAGTGGCAGATCTTCCTCTTGGCTGCATCTGGTTGGCCATCTTTAAAGCTGAGCTATTTTTCTTCAAGTGAATTATTTAGCTCACATACTGTTATAATTTAAATACTTATGATGTAATATATCATGCTTCTACTATTTATTTCACCATTTTTGTTTCTCTGTATTATTGGTTTTAAGAATTGAATAAGCATTATTATTTTTTTCCTTCTTCAGTTGGTATGTTTGTTATACATACTTCACTTTCTATTACTTGTTACCTAGAGATTGCAACATAAATCTTGACATTTGATTTAATATTAATTCTTTACCACTTACTAGAAATGCAAACTACTTAAGATCTTTTATCATCTGTCAATCTATATGTCATTGTTGCTTATTTTAGTGTGATGTGCACTTTAAACTTCTCCAATACCGTTTTATTATTGTATAAAGTTAGTTTCATTTAGTGTTCATTCAATCCAGATATTTACACTTCCTTTGGCTTTTCATTTTTTCCTGCCTATCAACCTTCCATCTGATATTATTTTTTGCCTATAGAGAAAACCCTTTTTATTATTTCCTTTAGTCTGTGCTGGTATGGGCAAATATTTTTAGGCTTTTATTCTTTGTCATTTTGTTTATTTCCTTAAAAATATGAATTTTATCTTTGATATGTTTTCTTAAGCTTAAGGTAAAGAATTGTTGATTGCAAGTTATTTATTTTGTAGCACTTTCAACATATCCTTCCATTATTTTCTGGCTTCTATTTTTTATTAGGAGACAGTTGAAAATAATATGTCTTTGGCTCTTGTTAAACTTGTTACTTTGTTTCAGTTTTTCTCAGATGTGTATGTCTAGCAGTTTTCTTTGTATTTATAACATTGATAATTTTAAAAGATCTTGAAAATTCTAAGCCATTATCTCTTTCAGTATTACTGTGCCAATTTTTTCTCTCTTTCTGAAACTGCAAAAATATATGTGTGATATTTCTCACCATTTGCCTTTGTCTCTTATTTTTGTCTTTATTTTCTTGCTGCTTTTTCTCTGCTTCAGTCTGAATATATTCTTTTGACCTGTGTTCCAATTCCCACTGAATTATTTTCAGCTTAGGCTTTATGCTCCTACATCCAATTTTTCAGCTTTTAATTTCATTTATTGCAGTACTCAGTTCTATCATTTTAATATACTTTCAAATTTTTTCCCTAAATCATCATCTTATAAATCTTGTTATCATCATTTTATACTCTTTTTAAAAGATGTGCCTGATGACAACATTGTCTAGCTTGTCCTTATATGTGTATTTCAATGGTTTATTTTATTTCAGGCAAATGCCTCTTTATATATTTGGTCATTAAATATTACAAAGATATTTTAAAACTCTGAATGACATTACTTTTCTTCAGAGAAGTTATATTTTCACACATTTTGTGGCCACTTGTGCTTAGATACTTATCAGTCCTCATAGAATTAATCAATTACAGAGTTGATTTAAACCTAAGCTTCAGTCCTTATGAGATATATTTCTTGTTTGCTTTTATTTTTTAGATATAGACACTTAAGAATCCAATTTGTGATAGGGTCTTTATCACAGATCTTTCTTTTTGTTGGAAATGTACCTAAAATATAGCCTTCTAATCTGCAATTCTTTGAAAATACTTTTCAGATTCTCAGATTCTCAAACACTGCTTTAGGCAATGACTATTATTTCAAGTGGAAATGATGCACACAGATGAATCATACTTTCCTCACTTTCCTCCCTTCTAGGATCCTGGGCCAACAATTCCTTACTGTCTTGAAGGCTCTCTGATATTCTAAATCAAATTAGAGAGTTACTTTTTTCATATTTCAGTAAGTCAAAACCACCTCAACTATAATTTTTACCTGAAGAACATCTAGTGGTATGAACAAAGAAAAGGCGACATATTTGCAGACAAAATGCAAACGAGCAAAAATTATCCCAAAGCTAATGCAAGACATACGTGATTTTGTTAATAGTTTGTTAAATCAGAAAATGGTGGACCATTAAAGAATGTTACTGAGATAATTGTTTACATGACAAAATAGTAAGTTAAATGAGTATATACTGCCATGCACAGCATAAATTCCAAGTCTACTAAAAAATTAAAAGCACATCCTAAATAGAATAAAATAAACGGTAATATTTATATGATTTTCAGGAAGAGAAGATATTCTTAAGTGAACATTCGTACACACACACACACACACAAACACACACACACAAAACTTCAAGGAAACATCGATGTATTTAACAATATTAAATGTAAAATTATTCCATCTGTCAAAAGCCTTCATGAACAAGATGAAAATGCAAACTAAAGACAGGAAAATCATTTTTGTTGTGCATTTAACACCAAAACATATGTCCAAAATAAAAAAACGTAGAAAAAAGTTCAAAGAAAATTAATATGCAAGTCACAAGAAAATAAACTTGTAGGAAATGATAAGTCCCATTATTAATTATGGAAATATAAGTTAAACCTATAGGACACTCTTCCCTATCCTTCAGAATGGCAAAAGTTGGATATTAAAAATTTTGGTAAATATTGGAGAAATAAGAATTCTCTTGCACTGTTCATAGATTATACAAATTGATACAGCAGTTATAAGACAGCATGATAGTTTATAGAATATTCATAGATGCTTATGTCCCATAATCTAAAAGTTTTTTCAAGTATATATCTTTTAAAAATTTTGCCATGTTTGTACATGAAAACATATTTTATTTCAGCATTGCTTCTTATAGAAAAAAATGGAGATTATCTAATGACCATCCAATAAGAATGAATAAATAGATTTTTATATATTTTAGATTACCTCATGTCTTTGGTATCAATTTCTAACTAAAACAGAATTGAATGTGGGCCCCTCTAATCCTACTAGAACACCTCACCCTTTCTCCAAAAACTCTCAAAAATCGCCATAGTTTTACATAAATTTTGTAGGACACGTGTCCAAAGAAGAAAGCTATAATTAGAAGTGACCATTCCTGGCCAGGTGCAGTGGTTCACGCCTGTTATCCCAGCACTTTGGGAGGCCAAAGGCAGCAGATCACAAGGTCAGGAGATTGAGACCATCCTAGCTAACACAGTGAAACCCCGTCTCTACTGAAAATACAAAAAAAAAAAAATTAGCTGAGCGTGGTGGCGCAAGCCTGTAGTCCCAGCTACTCGGGAGGCTGAGGCAGTGGAATAACTTGAACACGGAAGGCGGAGTTTGCAGTAAGCCAAGATCGTGCCACTGCACTCCAGCCTGGGCGACAGAGTGAGACTCCGTCAAAAAAAAAAAAAAAAAAGAAGTGACCATTCCTCTTGCCCTGTATCCCCACACATCTCTCTAAGCAGGAAAAATCATTGTAGGATGTGTTCTTTCCTCATACTCTTATCTTCCATACATCTCTGGTCATCCACTAATCCACTAAGGGCTGGACAGCCACCTATATGTCCCGATTAGTATTACATTTTAAGTCTGTAGTGTGTAGGAAGAGGGTTTAGGAAAATAGAGAGTGTAAGAGTTGACTCTTTCTCTACTTCAATAGTCTTCTTTACTTGCTAAAAATCTCCATGGATGATTATATTTTCCTGTCCATTTCCCTATGCTTGCACTCATTTTGCTAGCATTTGGGGTGTGAAAACAGCTGAAACCAAAGATTGGAGATGAGTAGTAATGGCAGAATGTTTGCTATTTTTTTTAAAAATTTTTACCTTGTCACTCTTCTTTTTAAAAAGCAGAAGCAGGTGCTTGAAAGCCTAGGAGATTAAAAATTAAATACAAAATAACAGTGATGAGGAAGGAATGGAAGGTGAGTGTTCACAATAAGCAGTTGTATTTTGATATGGAAAAGGAGCAAGTGATAGAAGAAAGTAGGAATTTGTGTCACCAAAGGATACATGTACTGATTGCCTCTGCATCCTGTGATGACAGTGATTTGGGGTTTCTCTTCAGCATCATTTTATACCCACCATTTCCTAATTTTTGATAATTTTTTCTCAATCTTTTCTAAATCATCTTTTGGTAATTTGAATCCTCCTTTCCTGCTTACATATATTATGAGATATCTTCTTTAGAAATACTTCCCCAAGGAGGTGAAAAAAGTATCTAAATGATTTAAGTTTGGAAGCTTCTGGTGAAAATGAAGTGATGCAATTTCTGGTACTATTCCATGGTATGAATTAAGTACGCCAGCAACGATGTATTTGTAAGGCATTGAAAGTCTGCCACACAGTCTTTTCTCTTATCTGGGTTACTTCCTCATGCTAAGTCCTGCCTCAAACTCTAAAGCAACACAAAAAACTGTGGAGATATGTCCTGACCACAAATCAGTTATATTGATTTGATGCCAGTTGTTAAAGTTAGATGTAATTCTCCATTTCTCATTTTCTTGGGAGTTACAGTATAGAATGTACATTTTTAATAGAAATAATTTTAGAAATACTTCAGAATACTGGTTCTATTACTGGTTGTTCAAATAATCAGCTGTGTTATTTAAGACAAGCTATTTTACTTCTTTAGACCCCAGGATCATTAATTCTAAAATAAAAAGTTTGAGCTTGATTGTCATAATGTTACTTCCAAACTACTCTGTACTGTCCTTGCTTCATCATTCTGGCTTTACACTTCAATCTACCTTCATTTTAGATATTTTAGGTTATATTTTTCTATATTTTATATGAATGTTCAAGTTAAATTAATAAGTTCATGCACATATTTCTTTAATATAGTAAACCATTTTCAATTCATAATTCTTAAAATTTTTGTAAAGCATAGGTCTGAAAATGACTGTTATTTTTTCAATGTATTTTATAAATTCAAGCCTTCAAGAAGTGAAATACTAATTTATCTCAAAAGATGCAAATGTTGACGTAGAAGCACTCTGAAAACAAATTTTATAATTTTAGTGAGTTGTGCTTCCAATGACATCATATATTAAACAATTTACTTGAAAACACACACAGGAAATTCTACCAGTAAGATAATTAAAATATGAAATTTTAGAAACAGAGGTTTTAATTGTGTAAATGATGTGGACACAGACCTCCTAATAGCTTTGGGTGTCTTTCATCTTAAAATTGTATTGCATCTCTGTAGTTTTCCTTGTTGGCACAGAGGACAGGTGTTATACAGATGGAGAAACAGTTGTGGTTTTATGGTACCTCCTCTCCTAAGCACATTAGTATTTGTCATTCACATGGGTCCTCTTTCTAACAATGACGAATGCCCTCATGTGCACTTATTGTCAAAAAAAAAAAAGGAATTTAGTATCTGGGAAAAAGAGAAGGCATGCATTACTTTTATTGCATGCAGAGTAGGAGGTGGAGGGAGATTCCTGGTATGGTTCAGATATCGATTACATAAGAAAGTGATTACTTAATCACAAATACCTATCCAAAAAAAGGCTATAGTTGCAACATAAACTAGTTTTAAGACAAGAAAAACACATCCCTCACTCCTATCTGCCCCTCTCAACATACATACATAGAAAAAGACATGCCAAATTGCTACATAAACATGAAGGTCTCTGGTGGCAGTGACAGAAGTAACAAGATTTTTGTAGAAATGATGAGAAATATTGAAATGAAACCTACAGTTTTACTTATCTGCCTGCAAGACCACTTTATGGACCAATCTTTGCCATCTTTTATTTAACTAGTTCAATTGTAACATAAATGACACAGTAAATGTTGTTGCCTGGCATTAAAGATAGAACAACCACACAAATGGCCTGAGCCAGTGGCCAAATAACTTAGAAGCATCTTTCCTACCTAGCTGAGTGGTCTCTCTTCTTTTCAGATCTTTCTTTAAATGAACCATCCAGGCATTTGCCTGCAAATGTGTTCCTTGTACAGTTTGAATATTAGTTTTCTGTTGGATGAATATTTTGCAAATGTTTTCTTCCATTCTCTTTATTCTGTTGATTGTCTCCTTGGCTGTTCAGGAGATTTTTAGTTTAATATAGTCGCATGTGTCTATTTTTGTTTTAGTTGCCTGTGCTTTTAAAGTCTCAGCCATAAAATCTGCCTAGACTAATGTCCTAAAGAGTTTCCCCTATGTCTTCTTCTAGAAGTTTTATAGTTTGATGTCTTATATTTAAATATTAAGTACTTCTAAGTATATTTTTATATGGTGAGAGATAGGGCTGTAGCTTCATTCTTCCTAGGCATACCTAGTTTTCACAGCACAATTTATTGAAAAGACTATTCTTTCCTCAATGCTTATTCTTGATACCCATATCAAACATCAGATGTATCTAAATGTGTAGATGTATTTCTGGGTTTTCTACCTGATTTCAATGATCTATACATCTGCTTTTTATACTAATACCATGTTATTTTGGTTACTATAGCTTCAGGGTGTATTTTGAAGTTAGGTAGTGTGGTGTCTCCAGCTTTGTTCTTTTTGCTTAGGACTGCTTTGTTTATTCAGGCTTTTCTGTGGTTTAATTTGAATTTTGGAATTGGTTTTCTTTCCTATTTCTTGAAGAATGTCATTGGTATTATTTATTGATTGATTGATTCACTTCTCAGGAGTAACTTTATTTATTTATTTATTTAAATTTTAATTTTTTTATTTCCATAGATTTTGGGGAACAGCTGGTGTTTGGTTACATGAAAAAGTTCTTTAGTTGTGACATCTGAGATTTTGGTGCAACCATCACTGACCAGTATACATTGTACTCAATTTGTAGTCTTTTATCCCTCACTCCCCTCCCACTCTTTTCCTTGAGTCGCCAAAGTCCATTGAATTATTCATATGCCTTTGTTTCCGCATAGTTTAGCCCCCAATTATGAGTGAGAGCATACTATGATATTTGGTTTTCCATTCCTGAGTTACTTTACTTAGAATTATGATCTCCAATTACATCCAGGTCATTGTAAATGTCATTATTTCATTCCTTTTGATGGCTGAGTCGTATTCCATGGTGTGTGTATGTGTGTGTGTGTGTGTGTGTGTATATATATATATATTCTAGTAGTATTCTATATATATATAGATCTTGATTAACTGAAATATATTCTAGTAGTATTCCATATATATTCCGTATATATAACAATTTCTTATCCGCTCCCTGATTGATGGGCATTTGGGCTGGTTCCATATTTTTCGTGAATTGTGCTGCTATAAACATGCATGTGCAAGTATCTTTTTCATATAATGACTTCTTTTCCTTTGGGTAGATACCCTACTTTTAGTTCTTTAAAGACTCTCCACACTGTTTCTCATAGTGGTTGTGCTAGTTTACATTCCCAACAGCAGTGTAAAAGTGTTCCTTTTTCACTACATACCTGTCAACGTCTATTATTTTTTAATTTTTTTATTATGGCCATTCTTGCAAGAGTAAGGTGGTATCGTTTTGTGGTTTTGATTTGCATACTGGAATTTTTTTGTGTGTTGGCAATTTTTAAATTACCACTTCAATTTTTTTTTTTTTTTTTTTTGAAACGGAGTCTTGCTCTGTCACCCAGGCTGGAGTGCAGTGGCGTGATCTCAGCTCACTGCAAACTCCTGCAAGCTCCACCTCCCAGGCTCACTCCATTCTCCTGCCTCAGCCTCCCGAGTAGCTGGGACTATAGGCTCCTGCCATGACGCCCGGCTAATTTCTTGTATTTTTTAGTAGAGACGGGTTTTCACCGTGTTAGCCAGGATGGTCTCGATCTCCTGACCTTGTGATCCGCCCGCCTTGGCCTCCCAAAGTGCTGGGATTACAGGCATGAGCCACCGCGCCCGGCCAATCTTAATGCTTGTTATTGATCTATTAAGAAGTTCTATTTCTTCCTGGTTTAATCTACGTGGGTTGTATATTTCCATTAATTTATCCATCTCTTCTAGGTTTTCCTATTTATGTGCACAAAATTGTTCATAGTAGCTTTAAATGATCTTTTGTATTTCTGTGGTATTGGTTGTGATATCTCCCGTTTAGTTTCTAATTAAGCTTATTTGTATCTTCTCCTTTCTTTTCTTGGTTAATCTGGCTAGTGGTCTATCAATTGTATTTATCTTTTCAAAGAACCAACTTTTTGTTCCTTTTATCTTTTGTTTGTTTCAATTTCATTTTATTTTCATTTTTTTTGTTTCAATTTCATTTAGTTCTGCTTGGATCTTCATTATCTCTTTTCTTCTGCTGGCTTTGGGTTTGGTTTGTTCTCGTTTCTGTAGTTCTTTGAGGTGTGAGCTTATATTGTCTATTTGTGCTCTTTCAGACTTTTCGACGTAGCCATTTAAGGCTATGAACTTTCCTCTTAGAACTGCCTTTACTGTATACCAGAGGTTTTGAAATGTTGTGTCACTATTATTGTTCAGTTCGATGAATTTTTAAATTTCCATCTTGATTTCATTGTTGACCCAACTATCATTCAGGAGCATTTAATTTTCATGCATTTGCATGGTTTTGAGGGTTTCTTTTGGAGTTGATTTGCAATTTTATTCCACTGTGGTCTGAGAAAGTACTTGATATTATTTCAATTTTCATAAATTTATTAAGACTTATTTGGCAACTAATAATATGGTCTTTGAGGATATCCCATGTGCTGATTAATAGAATGTAAATTCTGCATTTGTTGGGTAAAATGTTCTGTAAATATCTGTTAAGTCCATTGTTCTAGGGTATAGTTGTTGTTGACTTTGTCTCTTGATGATCTTTCTAGTGCTGTCAATGTAGTATTAAAGTCCCCCACTATTATTGTGCTGCTATCTCATTTCTTAGGTCTATTAGTGATTGTTTAACAAATTTAGGAGCTCCAGTGTTAGGTGCATGTTTGTAGTTTTTTTTCTGTTGGACAAGTCATTTTATTATTATATAATATCCCTCTTTGTCCTTTTTTAATTGCTCTTGTTTTAAAGTTTGTTTTGTCTGAAATAAAAATAGCTATTCCTCCCACTTTTGGTGTCTACATGGAATAGCTTTTTCCATTTCTTTACCTTAAGTTTATGTGAGTCCTCATGTGTTAGGTGAGTCTCTTGAAGACAGCAGTTACTTGATTGGAGAATTATTATCTATTCTGCCTTTTTGTATCTTTGAAGTGGAGTATTTAGGTTTTTACATTCAATGTCAGTATTGAGATGTAAGGTACTATTCTATTTGTCATGCTATTTGTTGCCTGAATACTTTGTGTTTTATTTATTTATTTATATATAGTGTTTTTGTTTTATAGATCCTATGAAATTTATGCTTTAAGGAAGTTCTATTTGGTGTATTTTGTGGATTTGTTTCCAGATTTAGAGCTCTTTTTTGTTGCAGGAAGTCAGGAACCCTGAATGGAGGGACCTGCTGAAGCCACGGCAGAAGAATATAAATTGTGAAGATTTCATGGACATTTATTAGTTCCCCAAATTAATACTTTAATAATTTCCTACGCCTGCCTTTACTGCAGTCTCTGAACATAAATTGTGAAAATGTCATGGACATTTATCACTTCCCCAATCAATACTCTTATAATTTCCTATGCCTGTCTTTACTTTAATGTCTTAATCCCATCATCTTCCTAAGCTGAGGATGTATGTCCCCTCAAGACACTGTGATGACTGTGTTAACTCCACAAATTGTTTGTAAAACGTGTGTTTTGAAATCTGGGCACCCTGAAAAAGAACAGGATAACAGCAATGTTCAGAGAACAAGGGAGATAACCATAAGGTCTGACTGCCTGAAGAGCTGGGCAGAACAGAGTCATATTTTTCTTACTGCAGAAAACGAGTAGGAGGAATATCATTGAATTTTTTTCCCAGTAAGGAATAACCCTGGGAAGGGAATGCATTCCCAGGGGAGGCCATGGATGGCTGCTCTGGAGGTGTCTGCCTTATGCGGTTGAAAATAAGGGATGAAATACACCCTGGTCTCCTGCAGCACCCTCAGGCTTGCTAGGGTTAGGAAGTTCCAGCCTGGCAAATTCTAGTCAGACAGGTTCTCTGCTCTTGAACCCTGTTTCCTGTTAAGATGTTTATCAATGACAATGCCTGCACAGTGGGACATGGAACCTCATTAGTAATTCTAATTTAGCCCTGGCCTTCTGACCTTGCTCTGCCCTTCTGATCTTTTATTGCCATTTGAAGCATGTGATCTTCGTGACACACTCCCTATTCGTGCCTCCCTCCACTTTTGAAATCCCTAATAAAAACTTGCTGGTTTTGTGGCTCAGGTAGGCATCATGGAACCTGCCAATAGGGCAGGTGATGTCACCCCCAGAGGCCCAGCTGTAAAATTTCTCTCTTTGTACTCTTTCTCTTTATTTCTCAGACTGGCCAATACTTTGGGAAAATATAAAAGAACCTATGTTGAAATACTGGGGGCTGGTTCCCCCAGTACTTTTTAGCAGTTTTTGTAGTGCTGGCTTGGTAGTGGCAAACTCTCTCAGCATTTTCTTTTTTTCTGAAAAATACTGTGTCTTTTCTTCATTCATGAACTTAGTTTCATTAGATACAAAATTTTTGGCTGATAGTTTTTGTTTGTTTGTTTAAACAGGCTGAAGATAGGACCCCAATCCCTTCTAGCTTGTAAGCTTTCTGATGATAGAACTGCTGTTAATCTGGTAGCTTTTCCATTGTAGGTTACCTGGAGCTTTTGCCTCACAGCTCTTAAGATCCTTTCCTTTGTGTTAACTTTAAATAACCTGATGACTATGTGCCTAGGTGATGATCTTTTTGCAATAAATTTCTCAGGTGTTTTTTGAGCTTCTTGTATTTAGATGTCTAGATCTCTTGCAAGGCTGGGAAAGTTTTCTTTGATTAGTCAGTCCCTCAAATATGTTTTCCAAACTTTTAAATTTCTCTTCTTCCTCAGAAACACCAATTATTCTTAGGTTTGTTCATTTAACATAATCCCAAGCTTCTTGAAGTCTTTGCTAATTTTTTTGATACTTTTTTCTTTGTCTTTGGTGGATTGGGTTATTTAAAAAAACTTGCCTTTGAGCTCTGAAGTTCTTTCTTCTGCTTGTTTGATTCTACTGCTGAGAATTTCCAGTGCATTTTGCATTTCTCTAAGTTCATCCTTTATTTTCAAAAGTTGATTGTTTCTTATTGATGCTATTTCACTGAAGATTTTTTCTCTCATATCTTGTATCTTTTTTTGATTTCATTAAGTTAGACTTCACCTTTCTTTGGTGCCCCCTTGATTTGCTTAATAATTGACCTCCTGAATTCTTTTTCTGGCAATTTGTGATTTCTCCCTCATTTGGATCCATTGCTGGTGAGCTAGTGTTGTCTTTTGGGGTTGTTAAAACATTTTGTTTTCTCATATTATCAGAATTGTTTCTCTGGCTCCTTCTCATTCTGGTAGACTATGTCAGAAGGAAGATCTGGGGCTCAAGGGCTGCTGTTCTGTTCAGATTATTTTGTCCCATGGGGTACTCCTTTAATGTAGTGCTCTCCCCCTTTTTCTAGGGATGTGGCTTCCTGATAGCTGAACTGTAGTGATTGTTATTTCTCTTCTGGATCTAGCCGCCTGGCATAGATACTGGGCTCAGGCTGCTACTGGAGGAGTGTCTGCACAGAGTCCTGTGATGTGAACCATCTTCAGGTCTCTCAGCTGTGGGTACCAGCACCTGCTCTGGTGAAGGTGGCAGGGGAGTGAAATGGACTCTGTGAGGGTCCTTACTTGTAGTTTTGTTTATTGCACTAGTTTTGTGCTTGTTGGCCTCCTGCCAGGAGGTAGCATTTTCAAGAGAGCATCGGCTGTGATAGTATAAGGATGATCAGGTGGTGAGTGGGGCCCTAGAGCTCCCAAGAGAATATGTCCTTTGTCTTTGGCTATCAGAGAAGAGACAGTAGAGAAAGACTGTCAGGTGAGGGCAGGGTTAGGCACGTCTTAGCTGTTGCAGGTGAAGGTGTGGTTCTCAGGTTAATGGAGTTATGTTTCCGTGTGGATTATGGCTGCCTCTGGTGTGTTATGTAGGTGGCCAGGAAAGTGAGGCAAGGCCAGCAGTTACAGGCTTCACCCAGCTCCCATTCAGCCCAAAAGGTCAGTGTCACTCCCACCATGCCTCCCACAACAGCCGGGAGTTTTTCTCCCAGCAGTGGGTGAGCAGGGCTGAGAACCTGCCCCAGGCTACCGGCCTCCTAACTGTGAAGGCACACAGGTCTTTCAGGTTTCCTGCTTCCCCGCCTGCTGCAGCTTATGTGCTGTGTCTGCACTCCAGATTCACTGCCTCCCCTGAGTTCTGCCCAGGAAACTTCATCTTGGTTCGATATTGTTACAAAGTTCAGGTGGAAGTTTCCTTCCCCCTGTGGTCTCTTCCCAGTTCCTTTGGCAGCCCTCCACAAGGACCTATGCAAGACAACATCAGAAATTGCTTCCCTGGGGACTGGGAGAGCTTACTGTGCTCTTCTGCTGCTTCTTTACACCTGCATTTTGCTCAGCTCTCTAAATGGTCTCAGCTCCAGGTAAGGTCAAATCCTTCTCTCATGATCTCGACCTTCGGGTTCCCCAGTGAGGGTGTTTGTTTGGGGGCAGACAATCCTCTTTTCACACCTTCACATTTTGAGCACTCTCAGTTTGGCGGCTGTCTGCTGGGGCCTGCAGGAGCAATCCACTTCCTTCAAAGGGTCTGTGCATTCTCTCGGCTTTCCTGGTATGTTCCTGCAGTCGTTCTTGGAGCAAAAGTTCACAATATGTCTCCAAATGCTGCTCTGTCTGTCCAAGTGGGAGCTGCAATTTGGTCTTGCCTCCTATCCCTATAAATGAAAGAAAATTATTTCTCACAGTTCTGGGGATTGGGAGCCCAGAATCAGAGTAACAGCATGGTTGGGTTCTGCTGAGGGCTCTCTTCAGGTTTCAGACTGTCAACTTCTCATTGTAACCTCACCTGGCAGAAAGAGTGTCATTAATGCTTTGATAGAAGTTGCATTAGATCTGTAGATTGTTTTGGGTGATATGGTCAATTAAAAATATTAATTTCTGACTTGTGAGCATGGGATGTCTCCATTTGCTTGTATCCTCTTCGGTTTCTTTCATTAGTGTTCTGCAGTTTTCCCTGTAGAGGTCTTTTACCTCCTTGGCTAAATTATTCCTAGATAGATTTTTATTTTATTTTCGTAGCTATTGTAAGTGGGGTTTCTTTCTTGATTTTAATTTTGGCTAGTTCATTACTGCTGTATAGAAACACGAATAATTTTTGTATGTTGATTTTATTTCCTGCAACTGTACTGTATTTGTTTACCAGTTCTAACAGTTTTTTGGTACAGCCTTTAGTTTTTTTCTATATATAAGATTTTGTCATCTGCAAAGCAGAACAATTTGACTTCTTCTTTTCCAGTTTGGATATCCTTTATTTCTTTCTCTTTTTAATTGTTGTGGCTAGAACATCAAGTACTATGTTGAATAGGGGTTGTGGAAGTGGGCATACTTGTCTAGTTCCAGTTTTTAAAGAACAGGCTTTGGATTTTTTTCCATTCAGTATGATGTTAGCTATGGGTTTGTCATATATACCTTTTACTATTTTGAGGCATATTTGTTCTATACCTAGATTTTTGAGAGTTTTCATCATAAAAGGATGGTTTTTGTTCTTGGTTTTGTTAATGTGATGGATCATGTTTATTGATTTACATATGTTGAACCATCCTTGCACTTTTGGGATGAATCCCACTTAATTATGGTGAATGATCATTTTAATATGTTGTTGAATTCTGTTTGCTAGTATTTGGTGGAAGACTTTTGCATCTTTGAACTTGTTTTCTATCATTGTGGTGTATTGAATTTGCATTCTCCTTATGAAGAACTAAGGGCTGCCACAGGCTGGGTTTTATCTAGGACACCAGGTTGAACATGAGGTCAGGCTCTCAGCATCAGAGTACTGGTCAAGCAGGCATAAACTGGACACAGGTCAGACAAGAGTTACAAGGGTATCTGCCAGTATAAACAAGTTTCCCATGTGAGGGACCCCCTGGTACATAGATCAGAGAACTGGGCATCAGGTTATCTGCCAGGTGAAATAAATATCTTGTGATAGACACACTATAAAAACCCACATTTCAGCTCCCCTTTACTTTCTGTTATGGCAGGGTTGCTAGCCAGTCTGGTACTTGAAATTCATTTTAGCTAGAGGCTCTCAAAACATCAATAGCAAGAATTATAAAAGCCCCACGGGCAGTAGGTGTAAAATAATTACTACAAACACTGTTTCTGGGGTAAGATAAATAAATCTGGATATTTTATTAGTTCTTTTTGTGCCCTTTTTGAGACCATGATAGGTTTTGTGCCCATAACCCCGACCCTCTCCAGTTAATTGAAAATTTCAGTAAACCCATCTCATACTGTCCATGCTATCACTTGTAAAAGTATCAGAACCATATCATATTGCTAACAATTTTTTAAAACTTAGGTTCGTAATTTGCATTGAATTCTGGATAGAATAATTTTGTTCTTGAATGGAGACAAATTTGAATTATTAGGTTTTAATGCATTTTTTTAAAATGTGATGTGGTTAGTAAGTGATTTCATAGGAAAATCGTGTGGGAGAAAAACTTGTCTCTTAGAAGATGTGTTTCTTGCAAATGCAAGAACTAATACTTTTAATTGAGCATTTCAAAATGAAGCTTTCTTTTCTTGGTGCTATCTTTCGTATCTTAAATATAAAAAAACTTTGTGAATTTATGTTTTCACAGAAGAAATTTAAGAAAAGTGTGCTCATATAAGTGGTAAAAGTACAGAATAATTGCCAGATATAAATATTAACTGGAGAAAATAAACAAACAAAAATCACAGAGAGAAAGATGCTAGTCCTGTGTCTCCACAAAATACTCAGTATTTATTCATGCAGCATAGCAAATAGTCCTTAAGTGTTTTTTCTGGTCACTGGAGACAGATTTGAAGGCAAGAGCATAATTATAATCTAATTAAAATTAGAAGATAAAACTTCACTAATAAGAACAAGGGTAATTATTTCATATTCCTTGAAATATACTCAGCATAAAAATTTGATACCATGAGGTTATTAAAGATAAACAATAGTGAAAGAAATAGTCATCTTGAAGTTTAATTCATGTTTACCTTATAGTTTTTAATCTATAAGAGACATATATGATTGCAAATTGGAATTTGGTAAATTTTTATGTTAAATGATGCAAAAAAGCTTATTTATAAATAATAAAAGACTGTTTAGGTAAATAAATCATCTAAATAAAGTTTTAAATAACATTTTGCTAGAGATATATTTTTATGTGATGGTGAATACATGTTTAAAAGCTGTGGTTTGTAATGTAGCCTGAGTATCATTATAAGATTAAGTAGAAATGCAGTTAAATATGCTAGATTTAAATAAATAATATTATAATTTTTTTAATAATCAAATATAGTACAATTAATTTCTGTTTTAATGGAATTTTTTATTTTTCTATGTCTAATCCTTTATTCAACGGTTCACTGTGAAGAAGTAATCACTGACTCCAGTCTCCTGTTTAGTCCTCTATTTAATTGTTCAATATCTAATATTAAGAAATAATCGCCAATTCCAGTCTCCAGGTTTCCGTTGCAGTTTCAGTCACAAGAAGCAACTTTTTAATGCTAATACTGTGTACCTAATTACAGACAGTGCACCTAATCTGAGTCAGCATGGAAAAGGCATGGTTTTATGCATCTGCAGGTTAACTTCTCTAAATACTAATTAGCATGTGGAATCTTTTACTACCATTTCTAATTCAAAGTAGATGATCCATAAACACTAAGTTATGGATTGGTATGTCTGTCTGATCTGAAATTTTATTTGTAGGGAATGATATCAAAGGTCACTTTTTTTTAAAGTTTGTATGCACATAATTAAACATCTCAAGTTTAATTACTAATCCTTCAATATTAAAAGAGTTGCCATATCACAGCTATGATTGATGGCTGAAAAACAGTAAGTATTTACTATTTTAATAATGCTATATAGCCAGCATTATCAACCAAATCTAAACTTGAATATAAAATATGGAGTTAAAATAAAAAACAATTAATTTAAAAAGATGCATTTGCTGTAAATATTATATGGCAAATAAACTAGGTAACATTTCTCTGAAGCCTAACTTTAATTTTTAAAAAAATTATCTTGAAATGTCTATAATGTCTAAAATATATTTTTGAAATTTTAAAAGTCTGAACTTACTATTTGTTAGATAAGAATTATTTTAGAAATGAAAACAAAAATCAAAATCAAATATGCTCAGAAATCTTGACAATTAATTTACAAAAGGGCCAATCACAATGGAATTTTTTACTTGGTCCACTCCACCAGAATACCCTAAGAACATTTTTCTTGGTAAAATTAGTTTTTAAAGTTAGCAATATGAGTGTTCTTTATTTTTTCTGAGTAAAATAAAGAATAATAAATTGTGACTATTATTTCTAAAAAACTGTACACACCTCTCAACATATAAGGGAAAGATACATGCGATATATTGCAACATTCTTATTGGAATTATTTTAATCAAAGAGCTATACTTCTTTATACTTTAATCTTTTAATTAGGCAGTGGAATTGCCTATACTTCAATGACTGATAAGTTAAGAACATTGTGAGGGAACATATCCTCATGGCTCAGTATTTCTGCCCTGGTTAAGGTTAAAAAAAAAAAAAAAAAAAAGAGGCAGAAAACATCCACCTTTGGAAACAAAGAGCATGGCTAATGGTGAGAAACTCTGGTTTCACCACTACTCATACCCTTTAAAATAAATTTACTTTGGCCAGGCGCCACCGTGCCTGTAATCCCAGCTCTTTGGGAGGCCGAGGCCGGCAGATCACGAGGTCAGGAGATAGAGACCATCCTGGCTAGCACGACGAAACCCCTTCTCTACTAAAAATACAAAAAATTAGCCGGGCATGGTGGCAGGCGCCTGTAGTCCCAGCTACTCGGGAGGCTGAGGCAGGAGAATGGCATGAACCCGGGAGGCGGAGCTTGCAGTGAGCCGACATCGCGGCCACTGCACTTTAGCCTGGGCCATAGAGCGAGACTCCATCTCAAAAAAAAAAGAAAAAGAAAAAAGAAAAATACATAAATAAATACATAAATAAATAAATTTACCTCAACAACAGCAAAATGGATGAGGACTGAGTGTTGTTGAATGCTCATGGATTGAAATCCATGCAAAGAATAGGGCATTCTTTGAATGAACTTTGTCACTTGTTATCATAAAATTTTCATGAGCTAGGTTTTACATAAGCTAGCAAAGAAAGGCATTCCTCTTTTGGCAACATCCTAAAGCTCCCAAAATAAGTCTACTTTTTATTTATTTACTTATTTTTATCCAAACATGTTTTGCAAAATATTTTGAAGAGGCTTGCAAATAATTTATTCTAAGCCTATAACTTTTCAGAGAAAGGCCTGAGGCTCTTATTTAGGGAACTGTTAATGTAAAGTGAGCTGTTATTCATAAAGTCAAGACTAAAATCCAATATCTACGTTTCTTATTTTTTCTTTGTAATTAGAACATTTTATATCTGTATGTATCTTTGCTATTTAAATATTTTTATACATGCCGTTGGCTCTACTATGATACTCACTACATCCTGTTACATAAGAAAAACATCTTATATATCTACTAAGTCAATAAAGAAACTAAATCTCAGAATGGTACATTATATCTGTTACTCTGAAGAATTTAAGGTTCATTTTCAGACATCTCTAAATACAGTTAATACTTTATAAAGTTTCTCTAATTGTCCAATTTGCCTAGACAAAACAACTCAGCCTCTAAATTCTGAGAAAAACTTAAGTTTTTAATTTATAAAAAGCTTTAACCTTGCCAATAACAGTACAAGAAATATCATTTTTCATCTGGCTACAGCCAGTTTCTTACAGATCTCCACAGAACTGCCCCAATTCTCTTTGTCATGAAATTGAGAAAATTGAAGCTATTTATCAATCCCAAAGAGTAGCATGCTAGGGTGTGAGACTTTCAATGACTTTGTTTGGATCTTGTTTCCTTTGGTGATTCAACATAGGTAAAATAGGCCTGACTGGTAAAGGCTTCAAGGTCACTCTTGGTTAAGAAAAAACAAAAAAATGTAAACTAATATTGATAGATCAGATCAGCTCTAGTTAAATTTGAGAAATTCTAAACTTTAAGATAAGTTAATATTCTGTAGTTGCATAAGCTATTGGAAAAAACATTTGAAGAATAATTATAATGTTTGTTGATTTAGCTATTTCTAATTACTAATACTGATCCCTTTATGCTTCTGTTTAGTTAATTATAATGTTTTATTCTGCCATATGAATTTGACTAAAATTTGTGTGAATTCATTAAAACAAGTAGAAACTAACCTATTGAAAATGGGTGACTAAAGTAATTTCTGTTTATGGAATCAACATGAATCTCAGAACTCAACTAACATCATCATTTAGCATAGAGATTTTTTGACACCTTAAATTCCGAGAAACTTGGAACCAATCCTCCTATGACCTGATAGAGTATGTTTACACAATAACACCTAATTTTTGTCAACCAGTGTTCAGGCAGTACAATTATCAAAATTGATGAGCAAAATTAATCAGTAATTTAAAAAATTATATTTGTTTTATTGAAATTTTTATTTGTCAATGAGATATTATTTTCTTTTGTTGAGGGAACACTAACCAAACATTTAAAAGCTTATAGCGAATAAGTTTCCTAAGACTCTCTCACCTCCCATAAATATTTTTTAAACTTGGAATAACTTTCTTAGTGCAAAATTATAAAAGTGTTTAATAGCTGATTAATGTCACCTATCCACTTTCTTCAAAGTGTTTTTCTATTGTTTCTTTCTGTTTGTACCTTACAAAATAAATATATTCCCTGTACATAATACAAAAAACACTTAGCATTTTAAAGTGTTAGAGTTATACATTGTTGAATATTCAGGGTCATATTTCTGTCTTACATAAATTTTAATATGCAGAACATAACCCCTAGTTACTACAGAGCTAAGACAATAGAAAAGAAGTACTTCTTTTCCAGGGTAGAAATTGTAAGGCACTTTTCACGAATAATAACCACTGATAACACATTTAGAAAGCTAAATTTTTAGTCTTATATGTTCTGAATAGGACTTGTTTTATTCTCAAAGGTAAAATAAATGCATTAAATATATGGTAGCTGGATAGACGGTTGTATGAAGAAATGGAAATAGGTTGATGGATAGATTAGATAAATAAAATTTCTTATACTTTGATTTGGGTAGCTCCTTATGTTCTTTCTAATCTATATAAGACTCTAAGGGAAAATAACCACCATCATGTTAATTAGGTTTTGTTTGATTTAATAGAGGTAATTTAAAAATAGTTTTTGGTGTGGGCTCCTGTCTTGGCTTTGGAGCCCCCCTCCCTCTGTCTCTGTACAGGGGAGCTTCTTCCTTTTTTCTTGCCTATTAAACTCTCTGCCCCTGAAACCAAAAATAAAAACAAAAATAAAAAAATAATTTTTGTGGTGATATAAAATTATTAATTTTATATTACACTATTTTTAACAGTTTACACAGGATTTTTACAACTGTCTTCAGTAATACCAAATAATTTATTACAAATCAAATTCTCCTACTTATTACAGCTAACAAGTAACATATTGAACTAGATTTTTTAGTTCTTCTGGAGTGAAACATATTGAAAGTGTAAGTACAAAAAGTTTACAACTCAAGTAAAACGTTCAGTAACATGTAACAAACCTTTCCCTACTGAATGTTATCATCCCTGTATTCAAGGGGTTTCTCTGAAACACAAATCTTTGCTTTGAATTTCAGTGACTCAAATTAATAAGCTTCATGAATTTGCCAGCACATGTTTTGAATATTTTCCTTTAAGCTGGCACGTTCCAAGAGTTTAAAAATTTGAGCTGTAAACTCTGACTGTGAATCAGAAGTTGTAATTTTTGAGGCTTGCAGTAATAACCAGTAAATGAGAGTAACCCTAGGTATGTTTTTTATTTGGCAAACAGGTGTGATATAAAAATAAATGTGCCCAAATAGCAGTGTTATTTTTATCTCAATGCAATCACCTCAATATATTATTCACAAACCTTCAGGTTTTATTTAGTTAACACATACTCTTTGCCTAGCTTATTAGTATATGAGAAAAAAAAAAGGATCTTTGGAATCACTTACAAATATACATCCACATATTGTGTCCGGAATTGGTGGGTTCTTGGTCTCACTGACTTCAAGAAGGAAGCCGCGGACCCTTGAGTGTTACAGCTCTTAAGGCGGCACGTCTGGAGTTTGTTCCTTTTGATGCTCGGATGTGTTGGGAGTTTCTTCCTTCTGGTGGGCTCGTGGTCTCGCTGGCTTCAGGAGTGAAGCTGCAGACCTTCGCGGTGAGTGTTACAGCTCTTAAGGCAGCATGGGCCCAAAGAGTGAGCAGCAGCAAGATTTATTGCAAAGAGCAAAATAACAAAGGTTCCACAGTGTGGAAGGGGACCCAAGCGGGTTGTCACTGCTGGCTCGGGCAGCCTGCTTTTATTCTCTTATCTGGCCCCACCCACATCCTGCTGATTGGTATAGCCCAGTGGTCTGTTTTGACAGGGCTCTGATTGGTGCGTTTACAATCCCTGAGCTAGACACAAAGCTTTTCCACGTCCCCACCAGATTAGCTAGATACAGAGTGTCCACACAAAGGTCCTCCAAGGCCCCACCAGAGTAGCCAGATACAGAGTGTTGATTGGTGCATTCACAAACCCTGAGCTAGACACAGGGTGCTGATTGGTGTATTTACAATCCCTGAGCTAGACATAAAGGTTCTCCACCTCTCCACCAGACTCAGGAGCCCAGCTGGCTTCACCCAGTGGATCCCCCACCGGGGCTGCAGGTGGAGCTGCCTGCCAGTTCTGTGCCGTGCGCTTGCACTCCTCAGCCCTCGGGTGGTCGATGGGACTGGGCGCCGTGGAGCAGGGAGTGGCGCTCATCGGGGAGGCTACGGCTGCACAGGAGCCCATGGAGGGGGTGGGAGGCTCAGGCATGGCTGGCTGCAGGTCCTGAGCCCTACCCCGCGGGAAGGCAGCTAAGGCCCGGTGAGCACAGCGCCGTGGGCTGGCACTGCTGGGGGACCCAGTACACCCTCCGCAGCCACTGGTCCGGGTGCTAAGCCCCTCATTGGCCGGGGCGGCAGGGCCGGCCGGCTGCTCCGAGTGCGGGGCCCGCCAAACCCATGCGCACCCGGAACTCCAGCTGGCCCGCAAGCGCCGCGCGCAGCCCCGGTTCCCGCTGGCGCCTCTCCCTCCCCACCTCCCTGCAAGCTGAGGGAGCCGACTCTGGCCTTGGCCAGCCCAGAAAAGGGCTCCCACAGGGCAGTGGTGGGCTGAAGGGCTCCTCAAATGCCGCCAAATTGGGAGCCCAGGCAGAGGAGGCGCCGAGAGCGAGAGGGCTGTGAGGACTGCCAGCATGCTGTCACCTCTCAATATGATCAAGGTAAAGTCATTGAATCTACAAACTGTCACATTTGCAGAAATAGAAAACACCTAGGTGATAGAGACAAGAACTTTTAAAAAGTTAAAATTACTAAACACACAAATAATTTGAACAGGATTCATTTCTACAGATCCCTTCTAAAATAAATAAAATGAATGTTCAGGTTGTTAAGAACTCTAATGCAGAGGATCCCTAACCTATGATGTTTCAACTTACAATTTTTCAACTTTACAAATAGTTTATTGGGATATTAAATGCATTTTCAACTTAACGATATTTTGACTTATGATGGATTTATCAGACTGTGGCCCCATTGTAAGTTGAGAAGCATCTGTACAGTCTTAAAAGTCAGCCAATTACAGAAGTAGCCTCTTGTTTGCAGGAGACAAAGATTCCCCAGTGGATGACTGAAACAACAAAGCATTTGGGATTTTGGATTTTCAGATTAGAGATGCTCAGCCAGTATCTATAATGCAAACATATTTTCTAAAATTTTGAATTCCAAAACACTTCTGGTCTTAAGCATTTTGACTAAGGGATATTGAACTTGTACTATTTTTTTTTTCTATACATATGTACCTAAGATAATGTTTAATTTATAAATTAGTTATAATAAGAGATTAATAGCAATAATTAATAATAAATTAATTATAACAATATACTGTAATAAAGTCATGTGAATGTAGTCTGTCTATATCTTTCTCAATATATCTTATTGTACTGTACTCATCCTGCTTCTTGTGATAAAGAGAGGACAGAGTGAATGATGTGAGATTTCATCATGCTATTCAGAAGAGTGTGCAGTTTAAAATCCATCATTTCCTTATTTCTGGAATTTTTCATGTAATATTTTTGGACCACAGTTGACAGTATGTAACTAAAATCTCAGAAAGTGAAACCACACATAAGGCAGAGACTACTGTACCAAATTTACAGGTCTATAAAATGTAGTATTTTACCATCTAGAACAAATGCAGTATTTTCTTACCTCAGGTTTAAACATCATTATTCTACTTCTGTGGCCCCTTTACATCTTTTTAATTGTTATACCTTGAAGAAAATAAAGGCTCAACTCCAATTAAGAACGGGAGGAAAGCACAGAATCTCAGTGAGAAAATGCAGGAACTGGCAGAATAGTCAAGGTGAATTCAGTTTGAAAGAGGACTTCTTTTCTGCACTTCTGTTTTCTAATGTTCCCCAATATGTTTGCTGTACAAAAGTTGTCTGTTTAAAGTAAATTGGCTCCTAAATGAGAGTGCTATCCTTAAGTCCTTTCAGAATTGAGGAAAGATTTTACGGGAGGCAATGGAGTATAAATGGGAACAATAGCAAGAATGAGATCTGAAGCCTTGAAAGTCCCTGGCTTGTTTGGGGGAGCAGTGTGTGATTCTAGCACAATTAAACTATACAGTGTATTTACAGAGGGTGGGCCACGCTGTGAAAGGTAGTGAATTTCAGGCTAAGGAGTGGTTTTTATTTTGTTGACACTGAGAAAGGAGATAAAGAAGATTTTAGAGCAAAAGATGCCAAAGAACCATCTGAGTTGTAAAAGAAGATGATGACAGAATGGTGGATAGTATATTAGTGGATGAGAAACTGAGTCAGGGAGAAGAATGAGGAGAATACTGAAGTAGTTCAGAGACAAAATTAAAAGGATTCTCTAAGGAAGTGTCACAGGAGCTCAAGAAAATGGAGAGAAGTCACAATGGGATATAAAGAGTTGAGTGAAGATTGTGGGAAACTCAAATTACCAAAATGTATCGTTTGTTATAATACCCAATCCAAATGATATGCATTGATCCAACAACTTTATTATATTATTCTATAATCACACTTTTACTTCTTTTAGCATAAGAGTAGAAAAATAGTAAATCTAAAAATTGGTCTAAATTTATAAGTGTTGTTTAAGTGTTATACAGTCATGCATCACTGTAACAGAGGTATAATTTGAGAACTGCATCGTAAGGCAATTTGTCATTATGCAAATCTCATTGACTGGACTTACACAAACCTAGATACAACAGCTTACTAGACACTTAGCTTGTATGGCATAGCCTATTGCTCCTAGGCTACCAACATGTATAGCACACTACTGTACTGAATAATGCTGAGAATTGTAACACAGTGGTATTTGTTTAAGCATAGAAAAGTTACAGTAAAAACACTTTATAAAATCTTATGGGACCACTGTTGTATATGTGGTCATTGAACAAAACATCATTGTGCAGTGCATAACTGTACATAAAAATTTGTTTCATATATATAATTGATGGGCATATATAATTTTGTATACATATATGCACACACACACTATATGGATATATAAACTACAGGTGTACACTATTGGTAGAGTGTTATTAACACTGTAGGAATTTAAGAAAACGGAGTCATCAATTTGTTTTAATTTTTAAAAATATTTAACTGTCTGAATTAGAAAATAAAACATTTGCACAAGAATATATATATATATATATATATATATATATATATATATATATATTTCTCCCTTTGTTCTTCTTTGGGTGATGCTACTAGGCTTACGTAGAGCTACTAAAAAAAGAATGCATGAAATAAAAATGTGAAATAAGGATGTTTACATAAAGAGATGTAACGGGAAGTAACAAAAACATAACTGAAGAAATATAATTAAATATGTTTATTATGTACAGAATTATAAAAGCTGTCTCTTTATTTAAAATTTAATATTAAGAAAAACTGAAACCTTAGAAATACAAACGTGAAAGTAGATGGGGCTGAGTGATTTCTGGTTGTTTTTATCTTGTATCACTATAATAGCAAGAAATTATATAATTGAATAAGTCATGAGCATTTGTATTTTTCTATGATTCTTCTTAGAGCATTAGAGGGAAGAATGTTTGCTAAAGGTTCACTTTCAATTTGCTCAAGGAGTAATAAGCAAGAGTAAATTGGAATATTACATATATTATTTAATATTATATTATTAATAATATTATGTTAAATATGTATATGTATATTTAGTTTTCAATAAGTGGTAAGTATTATACTGACTACAAAGTATAAAACATTTCATCCTGTCAATGATCTGGTATTGTAGTTAGTAAGACCTTTATATACATGTAGCTTCAATACAATATGTAATAGTATGGCCATTGATAACATACTAAAATATTTCCACAGCATTTTTGGTCAACAGACACTTGCTTAAGTACCTTAAATAACTCATCAACACCTTCCTGTTTCCGTCCGCCTTCGGGGAACGGGAATACTAGTTTGGTCTGCGCGAGAATGATGTGCAGCATAACTCCAGCTCAGGTGTCCATTTTCTCCATATCTTTAAAGACTTGGACTCCATCACCTGACCTTAGATTTATAGTTAATTTAAATCCAATCTGGATTTTGAATTTGTTTTCATCAAGATTAGCATTAGACTTATTTGAGCTGACTTTGAAGAGCACATTTTTACTTCATCTCTTCTGCTACGTTGCTGTAGCATTGGATATAGCTGATTGCACTTTTTTCCTCCTTAAAAAAGATACCCTGGCCAGGCACGTTGGGTTATGCCTGTAATCCCAGCACTTTGGCCGAGGCGGATGGATCACGAGGTCAGGAGATAGAGACCATCCTGGCTAACATGGTGAAGCCCCGTCTCTACTAAAAATACAAAAAATTAGCCGGGCGTGGTGGCGGGCGCCTGTAGTCCCAGCTACTCGGGAGGCTGAGGCAGGAGAATGGCGTGAACCCGGGAGGCGGAGCTTGCAGTGAGCCGAGATCCAGCCATGGCACTCCTGCCTGGGGACCCAGAGAGACTCCGTCTCAAAAAAAAAAAAAAAAGATACCCTTAGTTTGAAAGTTAATTTATTGGTACTTTTTTCTTCTTTCCATGTGATCACTTTTTTAGTTTCTTTTGCATAATCTATCCATTCAATATTGATAGCCCCTACAGTTCTGGTTTAGAATTTATTTTCTTGTTTTCAGATATGATAACCAATATTGTAAACTATGCCTGACAACATTCTAAAGTTATTGGATATAATCTCTTATTTAATTTTCATGACAAACCTAGGAAGCTTTATTATTTTTATTTTGTATTTTTTAAAAAACTAAAATTCAGAAACGTGGAAGGATGTGAAAATATTAAGTGACAAAGCTTAGTTTTAATGCAGGTTTTGTACCTGAAAAGCAAATGTGCTTTTCTCTAATTTACCCTGCATAACATTCACCTCTTGCAAAGCTAGTATTTTATTCTTTACCATTACGACAAGCCAACACTCATACAGTGCTTACTATATGCCAGACTTTTTCTAAACTCCTTTGCATATGTTCACTTATTTAATCCTCACAACTGTGAAGTAGGTACTATTATTATTCCTGTTTTATATATAAAGACAATGAGTCACTTAAATAATATGCCCAAGGTAACATTGCTAAAAAGTTGTAGAATTAATATCAAAGCCAACTGTGTAGTTCCAGAATCTTACCTTAGTAATTACCCTATACTGCTTTATAGAAGTTATAGCCTATATTCAATAGACATTTCAAACTCAGTATTGTAAAACTATATTTATTTTTGGCTTCTGTCTCTTACTCAGATGTTGCCATAAAAAGGATCCCCTCCCAGTGTTTTTTGTCTCATTAATGAGAAAACTATCTACCCAAACCTCAAACCTGGAGTCCATTGTTAATTATCCTTAACTCTCCAATCCATGTTAACATTAGGCAAAACTTCTTATTTATATTTAAAAAATGTCAACACTAATCCTTGTGTTTTTGTATTTTTTTCCCATATGTGATAAATATGATTCTTCATTCTTCTCTATTACTGAAAAAACCTTTTTCATTTAGTGGCCACTACAATTTAATTTTCATCTATCAAAAGGAAAAAATATTGAAAACAAATGTACAAGGACGGAACAAAAAAAGTTCTTGTTCCTTTGTATGTAGCATTGTAGTTACTTCACTTTTTTTGTTGTTGTTGAGTTGAAGCTCAGAGAAAGAGAGAAAGAGAGAGATAGTTATTTAAAAGGTCAGAGAAAGCTTTCCAAGAGATTATAGAACAGTCAGAGGTTTGGATTTAGGGATGCCTGGTAGCCTCTGTTACTGTTCAGAAGAGCCAGAAAATCAAGCTAAGCCTTTTCTGAACTCTCCGTAAAAAAACAAGCAAACAAATAAAACTAATAGTCTTCATCTTTGTCTTCCAGTATATTTTGTTTTTATTTCTATATCAATACTTTTTATGGTGGTTTATGCAATCCCTGCAACCACAGTAGCTGAGGAACAATGACTTCAATAATTGTTTATTAAATAAACAAGACAACCATGAAACCTAAGCATGGTCATCTGTGTTAAAAGCTTCACTCTCACACTCATTTTATATTTCATCCTGTATTTCCAACTCCTCAGCAAATAATTCCAAGAGATGTTGCAAAACTTATTGAATGTTCATAAATTGAACTTGGTCACATTCGAAAGTCAAGTTAGTTTAATATTCCTGTCATGAGTGAGACAAATTTACAGAAGCCAGTTGAATACAACTGAAAGATTACATTGGATGTAACGCCATTTTAAGATAATACTTCTCAGAGGAATTAACTTTGAAGCAAATAATGAAGACTTTAATATTTTAGAAGGTTATTATGATTATTTTTAGAGATGGAGTCTCCCTTTGTCACCCAGGCTGGAGTGCAGTAGCAGTCACAGCTCACCGCAGCTTCTACCTCCAAGATTCAAATGATCCTCACACCTCAGCCTCTCTAGTAGCTGGCACTACAGGCACACTCTACCATAATCAGCTAATTTTTTAATTTTTGGTAGAGATGGGGCCTTGCGATGTTGCCCAGCCTTATTCCAAGTGATTCTCCAGCCTAGGCCTCCCAAGTTATGGGATTACACGTCTGAGCTACCATGTGCAGCCAAGAATACTTACTTATAGCAATATTCATTAGACTATTATGGGCATGCATTTACTGTTGTTGCTACTGTTATTGTTTTAGTTGGTTTTTGTTTTTGGATTCCAGCTCAAATTACACTGATTTTATGAGCAGTTTGCTACTCTCCCAGCAAACAGATGGTCCAAAAGATATGTCAGTGAGGGCATGCAGATTCAGGATATCCTCTGGTTTCTTAGGGATAGAGGCACTCTATATGAACCTAATGTAGTTCATATAGAGTGAACAGTTCTACAAATTTTATAAAATTGTATTGAAGTAGTCAAGGTAAGAGACCAAATAAGCATGTAAAGGCCTAATGTATTAAATATGCAGAGCTAGTAAGTCATAGTTATATACTTCCACATTCAAATTGTTATTGCTTTAACAGGCCTATAGAAGTCTTGATCACTGCCTAAAGTAGCCTTTAAACGAATCCACTGTCCATAATAAATTTTAAATATTTTACATATTGTAATGCGCTTTTATGAAGTATAAATGGGAAATGATTTTGGATTATTTTAATGTGTTAATCTGACATGTAAGTAAGTGGCTTCTTTAAAATTTTATTTCTAACATCAAAACATTTACTTAAGCATTAAAAACATTTTATTAAATATCTCCTATATACCAACTCTGTTCTATGGACTTAAAATACACAGATATTCAGGACAGGCTTAAATTTCAGTGGACAGAGATCAAATAACCAAAGCAAAACCAAATAATGGCAATTACATTAATAGTTCAGGTACTTACGAATGCACTGAAGAAAATAAGAGACAGCAGTATAACAAGAAAATGATTGCAGTGGTAAAGAGTGTTGGGCACAGCATTATAAGGGGTTGTCAAGGAGGAGGTAATATAAGAGCTGAGCTGAGAATAAAAAAATAGGACCCTGTCATAAGAAGAACAATCAAGGAAGAGTGAATGAAAAGTAAGCAAATAGGGTCTGAGGTTGGAACAAATGTTTCACATATGAAGAGCATTAAGGCTACTGTCACTGAAGCACATTGAGTTAAGCGCAGAGTGACATAACATCAGATTGGAGAAGCAGAGTGGTCCATCCCACTTACGAACTTACTACATGATAAAGTGTTTTTATTTTATCACATGTTAAACAAAAGAACAAAAGAGTATCTAAAAGAAAGAAAGGACAAGATCTCTTACATTTTTAAATATTATATAACAGCTCAATAGAAAATATAACTTAAGTTTCTGGTTAAAAATTCTTTCTAGACTGTCATTTAACTCACAGGAGCTTCACAATGATTTAAGATCAATTCTATGATTAAATTCCACTTATTATAGTGAAGTTTTCCAAATAATTAACAGTCACACAATAATCAGGGACACTGCTAATTTGTAGGTCCCATTTTAACTGCAAAGGTTCTTACATTAGATTTGGATGTTAAATTTAGAAAGGGGATTATGTGTGCTAATCATAATGACATAAAATAATACTATCCTTCACTAGAATCCTGCCCACTGATTATGCTTGGTGATTTCTCACAGAGAAATAGGTTTTTCTTCCTTTTAATTTCTTACATTGTGCAAATGGGTTTCAAACTGAGATAGCTACAAAGATGTGCGAGTTGTATCAATGACTAACAGGTATGGTGACTAGGGAAAGGAGTAATGACTAATATAATGAGTAGTGACTAGGGATAATTGCTTCTTTATAACCATAAAAAAACTAAGTATATTTTTAACACGCAATAGGGGGCAAAGAAAATTAAGTGGGTGTGCAGTTTCAGTTTGTAACTATATATTGACAAGGGATCGTGACTAGAAAGTTTTTTGATTTCTTACATGAAACTGGACAATGCTTTGGGAAAGCTCTGCGAAGGAATGATTCAGCTTCAGAAGATAAGAAGGTGATGACTCCCATGAAATTCATCTGCTGTAAAGGAAGAAACCATATACTCACAGCCCCATAGAATTTTATGGCAGAATGGAATGGTTAAGATGACTGAGTTCGAACCTTTAGTTTTCAGGTGAAGAGACTGAAGATTTATATCTCAGTATTCTTTATAATACAAAATTTTAGTCTGGTTTTCATAGGAATCAGAAGAACTGAAAAAACAGAGGATATTTCCATTAATTTTTCCTACTTATTATAATGGAAGAAAGGGGTTTTCAAATAAAATATGAAGTGGTAGTTAGGAATTAAAATGATAGGAAGAAATATACTTGGTAGGCTGGGTGAAATCTACAAGACCTGATGTATCAGTAAGTAACTGTGAGAGAATGTCAATAATCTTAAATTGTGTCCGCTGAATAATCTAAAAGTTCTTTATTATTTATTGAGCATGAAAATCTATAATTTTCTATTACAGAATATTGTGCATTCACAACATGTAATAAGAAGAATGCTCAAGAAAGCAAGATCAAGATTTCCTTAACAGTTACAATGTCAATAAAGAAATTATTCTCATTTCAGAATACCCATCATCACAGGGTTCTTATGAGGTTTCAATGTTAAAATGAATTCAGAAGTTATAATAGTGATAGGCTTATGTTACTGGACAGTGGTCCAGATCCACACCCCAGGAGAGGTTCTCGGATCTCACGCAAAAATAATTCAGGGTGATACAGTAAAGTGAAAGCAAATTTATTAGGAAAATAAAGGAATAAAGAATGGCTACTCCATAGACATAGCAGCCCTGAGGACTGCTGGCAGCACATTTTTATGTTTTTTTTCTTGATTATATGCTAAACAAGGGGTGGATTATTCATGCCTCCCCTTTTTAGACCGTATAGGGTAACTTCTTGACTTTGCCATGCTATTTGTAAACTGTCATGGCGCTGGTGGGAGTGTAGCAGTTAGAATGACCGGAGGTCACTCTCGTCTCCATCTTGGTTTTGGTGGGTTTTAGCCGTCTTCTTTACTGTGACCTGTTTAATCAGCAAGGTCTTTATGACATGTATCTTGTGCTGACCTCCTATTTTATCCTGTGACGTAGAATGCCTTAACCTCATGGGAAAGCACCGCAGAAGGTCTCAGCCTCATTTTACGCAGCCCCTACTCAAGATGGAGTTGCTCTGGTTTACCTGCCTCTGAAACCTATAACATTTGAGAACTTTGTCTTTTATTTCAATAATATCAGCAAATAATATGTTAGACTATCTATTATGTAGGAAATTTTGTGATATAATAATATATTTATGCTTTTAAAGTGATTTAATCATAAAAGAAAGTACAATTTTACATCAGATTATACAACTTAGATATAAATATCAATCCAAAGTCAACAAAAATCAATTGTAATTGCTTGAGTAACAATTTTAATATACTTATGTCATTTGGAAATAGTATCTCGTTTAACAGTCATACAAACCTTGCCAGATCCAAAGAAAATGTATTATTGTTTTCACTTTCTAGGAGAGGAAATAACTTCAGTAATTGCAGTCCATAATAACCCCGGAATCAGAGCTTCCGGTCTGCCTTCACTATCTTGCATTGCAATTTAAGATTAATATATTCACATCGCTTGAGGCAAAAAGCAGATACATCTCATGTCTATCAAGATTTTTATGTTTTTTGGTTAACTTTATCAAAATTAACATTATGCTGATTTTTTAGGTATAAAGATGATAAAATAACTATTTCCTTAGGCATTTTCTAGCATTTGGAAGGTCACTTGAGAGGTCTTATGCTGCATAGGCCCAGGTTTTGGACTATATTCACAAATATAAAAATACCATCCTTCAGATAATATCTGGGAACGATGTTGCTCATCTATGAATGGCACATTCTCCTATCCAACTCCTTAATTGAACTTCTGCTTTAGAAGACGTTGTGCTGTCTCTTGGTAGTAATGACCTTGTCCTAGAAGAGATGTTTCCTAAAGAGAAAACAAAAAGCACTCAAATAATATCTGTAGATAGTATAAAAATGTAATATATTTTGAAAACAAGATAATTTTTTTATTATTTTTGTTTGTCATGCATTATTCTGTTCAGAATAAATATAGTGAATATTTATATTTTTATTTTAGAATTTCATATTAAAATTGCAGAAATGTCTAACTAAATGCATTAAAAGTAAAATTCCTGTTAGCTAATGACCAGTTTGATCCAGTCTTTTTCACTAGATGGATCTATTTGTGATATAAATAGAAAGTTAGAGAAATAGGAAAACAGCAAGTTCCAGTCAATTCTATTCACAGGCAGCTGAAAGTTGGATTTGCATGAGAATATTTTACAGCCTTCCTAACAGCCTTTTAGAAGTTAATCCAGTTTTCACCTCAATAAACTTGCATAGTCTTTGAAATATTGAGACACAATTCCCTACATAAACATTTGTTATAGTAAAAAAATTTTCAGAAAAGTAATGCAAAACAAACTATGAGATAAGTTGATACATCAATGAACAAAGAACAAGATTCATGGAATGTCATTCATGATCTCATGAATAACATTCAACATCAAGATCTTCATGATCAAGAGGTCAAGTTCACTTACGCAGCTTCAGGGTCTTTTGTCAAGGCTGAAATATATTTTTTTTACAGAAGTCTTAGACAGCATTCACTGTATTACTTATTTCATCCATACTACAGTTCTACAGAGCAAGAAAACATATTTTCCAGTTAGAAACAGAAAGAAAAATATGACAGCAAAAATTTGTTGAACTTATCTTTTTATTAATGGAAAAAATATAATAAAATACAAATCCTTACACATTAAATTGTTTAAAAAAATACATTGTGTATAATCCAGTTTTTTAAAAAAATACTATCTTGACCCAAATTTGAAGCCCTAACTAGTGGCCACCAGTCAATATCCCTCTTGAGTAGCCAATTAAGTTCCCCCTCCAATACCTTCCCTTCTCAGGCTCTCACACTTTAAGGCCCCTATACACCCACCTTAATCACCCCTAGGGCCACATACCAGACACTCAGAAATAGCCCCTGTGTCCCCGAGAATGGGACATTATCCAAATTAGATAAACCCACAAAAAGCCCCACTGGAACTTAGCTAACCCCACCCTATTTGCCATAGATAGGCTGTCCCTACAGCTAGCTCCAGGTTGCTGTTGCCCTGTCCCTCCGTGCAAGCCCCTGTGAGATACTGCCTGGTAACCTTCTTTCTTTTGGAACTGTAAGTAGCACAAATTCTGCTTTTTATTTAAGTGTCATTGTGTTGTTTTCCACCATCAAACAAATCTTTAAAGCTTATAAAATATTGTGGTGTGGCATCACATGTAATGACTGGACCAGGACACAAAATATATAAATCTAGTGAAGGCTCTGCCATTTATTAGGTGGATGATGTGTTGCAGATATAACACTTGGATCTTCACTGAAGCCATATTCTATAAGGGAGAGGTTAGGCTGTACCAATGCCTAGACTATAATTATCAGGAGGAAATCATCCTATTTTAATATCCAGAGTGAGGATTCATAAACTGGTGTATATAGATATACATGCATGTACAAATGCAATTAAAGTGAAATAATACATCAATCTTAGGTTACCAAATAAATTTATAGTCTCACTAAATATAGGTATCATTGAAATATCTTTAACCTGGGAAGTGATTTTTTACCTAAGATTTTATGAAGGTAGAATATAAGAATTATTGAATCAAAAATATTGGAGAGAAACAAAATTTAAGATATAATTTATGTACAACATGAATGTAAAAATTATTATTAATTTCTTATTGTTACCTAGAAAAGATCTTATAAAAGGTCTTAGTTAAGTGTGACCTGGAGACTCTATTATCCTGATACTATCAATCTTCAACTTTTCCATAAACTGCCCTGTTAATGTTAATGCTCCTTTAGGTTTTTTATATTATTCTTGACCCATTTGAAGAGGGCTTCTGATTTTCAGCTGTTAGTGTTGTTTTAAAAAATGTTCCGTTGCTTCAGATACAATTTATTTAAAAAAAACTCCATCAAGTGTTTTGTTTAAATAGCTTTGCTTCTCACTAATATAATAAGAAAATAGCTTCCAGTAATCCATTACTCTGAGGAAATTAATTCCATGTTTCTTTATAGAGACAGATGCTATTGTGTCCTAATTCCTAGAAACTTAAGGAAATTCTATGCTAAGTCCTACTGTTTTGTGTTCTAAACTGCTGCTTTACTACTACCTACTTGCCATGAAAAGTAATAATTTGCACATTCTATATAAACTGAGAAAATAATCATTAATGTAAATATTAAGATAATGACAGTTCTTTTATAGATATGAGTTTTACTGCCTTTATACATAAATGCTAACATCAGCAATTGTCAATGTTTGCTATTTGACTATTTAGCATAATAACAAATGGTTTATTTTGCTCAAACTCTTAGTATCTCAATTACCTATAAACCTCCCTTTTGCCTTCCAAGTGTTTCCTAATAAAGGTAAACCATAGATTCTGATTTTCATGATCTAGGCGAGCCCAAGGCCTATCAAAAAAAAAAAGAAAAAAATTTAATAAGAGAACAACCACATTAAACTGGCTCATTCAGACAGATATGTCATCAGTGCAGTGGGAACTAGAAATAAGCATCACATTGTATGTTCCGAAAAACATTGAACTGATACTTTTGTTAAAAATGGTCCTAGAACTTTAGTGTCTTGATAAATAGTATAACAGAATAAATACAGATTTTCTCAGGATGATGTCTCATGAATCTTAGGCCTCACAAATTACCAATATATAAAGTTCTAGGGAAATTAATCTCTCACACACACACACATGCACACACACACACATGCACAAACACATATACACACACAAATAAAAATTACAAAATATACATACATAACCAGCAGCAAACAGCAAAGGAAGACTTGAAAAAGGCTTCAGGTAAAGGAATTGCCAGACGCATAATTCAAATGGTTCAGAAATAATAGGAACTTGAACACACGAGTAACAATTTTCAAAATAACTAAAATAGGCTTTATAAATAAAATAACGTAATTGACATGTAAAATTTAATGTATCAGTTTAACTACAAGTTGATATATTGGGAGACAATAGTAAACCATCAGATAAGTCTACAGAAATTATGCAGGATGCATCAGAGATTTTTTTTTAAGTAAAGGAAAATATGAACAAGCTCTTGAGACCTGGAGGAGAGGATAAAATGAGAAATGGGGTTGTAGAAGGACAAAAACATTAATAATTCAGATATATCATTAAGAGATGCATTCACCAAGAGTTTTTCAGAAGTAATAAATTATGACAGTTTACATAGTCACATAGCCAGGTAAATCCAAGTAATATTAATAAAAAACTTCAGACCTAGAGATATCAAGGTAATGGCTTATAACATGAGACAAATTGATAATCATAAAAATAGCAGAAACCAATGCCTGGTTAACTGCAAAAATGCAAAAATAATACATTTAATTTTAAGAGCAACAATCAAAGTCAGTGGAGTGATTTTGTAAACTTGTGGAAAAGTAAAAGCATGCTGTTTATCTAGAATGTTATACTTAATTATATTATTTAAGAATTACGAGAAATCAAGAATAGTTCTAAAACAAAAGTAGGGCTGGACTCCAACAAACCTTCATGCATGGAAATTCAAAATGTTGTACTACAACAGGGAGGAGAAAATGATACCAAATGAAAATTTTCTGATAGAAAAAGTAAGGATAACACAGTAGTAATTAATTGGAATCCATGATAGACCTTAAATGTTTTAAAGATGTTTTTAGAGTTTAGGTGTGCAACAAAAACATTAGTAAATATTAGAATGACTTAAATACGTGTATGAACATTCTTAGCATATTTATAAAAATTAAAATACATGTAAATATTTCCAAATAGTAAAGTTTGTATGAAAAATCAAAAAACAAGGAAAAGTAAACCTAGAAAATGTGTAGGAAAAATAGAAAGCATAAAATAAGATGATATAAATAAATACAAATATCTATGTTATAATAAATTTGAATGGAGAAAATATTATAACTCTTATTCACTAGTATAATGAAGTCCTCACTACTGAATAAGAAAAAAAAGAGAAATAAAGGGTATACAGATTGAAAAGGAAAAAATAAGCTGGGCGCGGTGGCTCACGCTTGTAATCCCAGCACTTTGGGAGGCCGAGGCAGGCGGATCACGAGGTCAGGAGATCGAGACCACGGTGAAACCCCGTCACTATTAAAAAATACAAAAAATTAGCTGGGCGTGGTGGCGGGCGCCTGTAGTCCCAGCTACTTGGAGAGGCTAAGTCAGGAGAATGGCGTGAACCCGGGAGAGGGAGCTTGCAGTGAGCCGAGATTGCGCCACTGCACTCCAGCCTGGGCAACAGAGCGAGACTCCATCTCAAAAAAAAAAAAAAAAAAAAAAGAAAAGGAAGAAATAAAACTGTCATTGTGGATGACATGATCAATTACACAGAAAAATCCCCCCAAATTTACCGGAAAAAAACCCTCCTGGAATTAATGAGTGATTATTGCAAGGTTGCAGGATACAAATTAACGTACAAAAGACATTTCCTATATGCCAGAAAAGAACAATTGGAATTTGAATGTGGAAACAAAAGCACCATTTATATTAGCACCCAAAAAATGAAGTGCTTAGGAATAAATTTAACAAAATATGTATAAGATCTACATAGGAAAACCACAAAAAGGATGAAAGAATAAAGACTATCTAAATAGATGAAGAGATACTTCATGGTTATGAACAGAAAGCCTCAGTATTGTTAAGATATCAGTTCTTTCCAAATTAACTCAAATTGAAACATCTTGATTCCGTGTAATCGCAATCAAAACCTCAGCAAATTATTTTGTAGTTGTCGACACACTGATTCTAAAGTGTGGTTGAAAAGATAAAACAGCCAATACAATAATGAAGAAGAAAGTCAGCAGAGTGACACTATGAAACAATAAAACAGCCAATACAATACTGAAAAAGACTAAAATCAGAGGAGTGACACTACCTGATTTCAAGACTTATTATAAGGCTAAAATAATGAAGACGGTGCGGTATTGGCAAAAGAAAGGACAAACAGATCAATTCATCAGCGTCAGTAGCTCAGAAATAGATCCACACAAATATAGTCAATTGATATTAATAAAGAGCAGGCACATGGTCTCAGAACCTCCTGAGGGCTGTGTCGTGAAAAAAAAAAAAAGCCAAACAAATAAAAAAACAAAGCAAACAAACAAAAAACAAAACAACAACAAAACAAAAGAGTGAAGGCAGTATAAAAGAGTAAGGATAATATTCTAAATAAGTAGTGCTGAAACAAATGAATATCCACATGCAAAAATTTAATCTAGACACTGTATTAACATCCTTAACAAAACAAAACAAAATACCTCAAAATGTATTATAGAACTAAATCTAAAACACAAAACAGAAATTTCTAGAAGATAACGTAAGAAAAAATCTAGGTGACTTTGTGTTTAGTGATGAAATTTTAGATATCATACCAACAGAATGCTCCAAAAATGAACAAATGATAAGCTGGATTTCATTAAAATTAAAAAACCTCTACAAACGACACTGAAGAAAGAATGTAAAGACAAGACCATCTGAGAGAAAATACATGTAAAATACACGTCTGATAAAGGACTTGTATCCAAAATGCACAAAAAATACCTAAAAGTCAACAATGAGAAAATAACCCCATTAAAAATGGGCAAAAGATTTAGACAGGAACTCATCAAATAAGATATACAGACGTCAAATAAACATATAAAATTATGTGTGATTCCTATGTCATTAGAAAATTGCAAATTAAAAATTTAATTATACCACTGTACAGCTATTAATTGGCTAAAATCCCAAACACTGACAACACAAAAAACAGATCAGAATGTACAACACTAGAAACTTTCATTCACTGCCAGTAAGAATACAAAATAGTACAGTCACTTTGGAAGATATTTTGGCAGTATTGTACAAAACTAATAATACTCTTACCATACAATTTAGCAATAGAATTCCTTAGTATTTACTTAAATGAATTGAACACTTATATAACACAAATACCAACACACAAATGTTTATTACAGCTTTCTTAATAATTGTCAAAACTTGGAAGCAGCCCAGATGTCCTTCAATATGCGAATGGGTAAACACATTGTGATACATCTATACAATTGAATATTATTCAGTGATCTGAAATGAGCTATCAAACCATGAAAAGACACAGAGAAAAATTAAAGACACATTGCTTAGTTTTAAATGCCAGTCTGAAACGGTTACATACTTCACAGTTCTAATATTACATGCTAGAAAAAACAAAACTACAGAGGCAATAAAAATATTGTTAGTCACTGGGTGTCAGTATTGAGGAAGGATGAACAGGTGAAGCACAGGGAAATTTTAGGGCAATGAAATTATTCACAATGATATTGTAAAGGTTAATGGTAGACACATGACATTATATACTTGTCAAAACCCATGGAACAATACAACACAAAGAGTGAGTCCTTATATAAGTTATCAGTTGTTACTACGAATAATGCAAGATGTCAGTAGTAAGAGAGGTATATAGGAATTCTCTACATTAACTGTTTAATTTTCCATAAACTTATAACTGATTAAAAAATAAATTTTATTAATTAAAAAAAGACTCCAAACAATATATACAAATACATTTGAGCTTCCCAACAAAAATTAACATAAATCTGCACATTTCTATATAAATATAATTTAATAGACAAATCACATACAATTATTAATAATCAAGAAGTCTGTTGTTACCAGATTGAATTAAAATTTTATGTATCGTAAAAGATCAAAAACTCCTTAAAGAATATAAATATTCAAATAAATTCCTCTTAAAAATGCATTGGGACACTATCTGAAACTTTAAAAGCAATAGGCATAATATTTAAATGGTCCTGTGTGATAGATACGAAGAGAAAGTCTACCCATTCTTATACTATAGTTCTAAAACAAAAGAGAAAAGTAGCAAATCAATTAGTGTAACTCAATAGTACAAGAACAGTACCACATTTCAAGAACACTGCTTTAATCAAGAATGGAAAGATAGTTTGATATAGGAAAATATTTTAATATATTTCATGGGTCTAGTAAGAGAGCAAACACAGATGTTCCTCATGAGAAAAAAACACATTTGACAAAATGCATCATATTTATCATTGCCAAAATAAAGCCTTAAAAGTTATCTTTAGGAATATATTTCATTAAAAATACAAACATTGTAAAATTGGGTTGATATTTGACATTTCAAGATGAATGCTCAAGACCTTATATTTATATGATACATAATGTCTTCAAAGATTCAGAGTTAGGTGATATCAAATACAGTGTGGCAGCCCATGTTCCTAAAATCTTTACCACTTACTTCATAAAAAAAATCTACTAGTACTATCAGCTCTTAAGACTACTGATTTCCATTTTTATCTGTTATAGGTATGTATCTATTCTAAGAATTTGAATGGTTTCGCTGCCTCAGAATAACATATTTACTGATTAATAAGAGCATAAGTATATTAATAAGTAAAAATACAACTATAATATTTTAATAGTAATAAGAATGTTTAGAGTAGATAAAAGAATAGTAACATTTTGCAACTTTTTTTCGCTTACTGATATATTCTTGGTTTCTAGATTTGTTCTTGGAATATAGTATGTTCACATTAATTTATGTTGAATGGATAAATTGATTATCAATGGCTGGTAATATTAGTGACTTTAACATTGATTTATTTGTTAAGCAATAATGTATACATTGTAATATTAGCCAGTATATTTGGCTAAATCACATGAAATTTTCAATATTTTATCTGTTTTATATCTTGATACTAATATTGTGACTAGGTTGGGTGAATCTTCTGATTACATAATAAAATAATATGTAGAATCACGAAGTTATGCTAATGTGACTAATTGGGTTCCTGCAAATACATTACAATGTATTCTACTCAAATCAATCAAGTTTTTCAAAATTTTGCTCTATTATATGGTACACATTTATAAAATTATACTTCCAGTTCTACTTTTCTATACCCTTCCTGTAAACTTTTTAATGATCTGTCTTTTAAAATTATAGGCTTCCACAACCAACTATAAAAAGTAGACCAGGAAGGAGAACGGCCAGCATCTCTGGCCATTCCCAGATGCTTCTATGAGAACTGGTGGTTCGTCAGAGCCTAGCCACAGTTGACTACAAATGTATCATTTTAAGATTTATCAGCAACCATGTTTTCTTCATGTTGGTCTGAGGAAAGAAGAAATGACTTAGCAAAGACAGTAAGGGAACACTGAAACAGATAAGCCTAGGCAGGTAGAGAGAACGGATGAACAGTGTCTGCTTTCCTAATTCTAGTTCTTGCTGAGGTCAGTGTGTGCTGCTGCCTGTTTTTATGAGATTTCTCCATAGTCTTACAATAAATATTCCTTTCTCCTTGGGCTAAAGTTGCTCTTCTTCATTTGAAATCAAAACAGTCCTAAGTTTTTGTCTTATCACATAAGAAACCTAATAAAGTACAATAGAGACTGGAGGGTATAATTAATTACACTCCCCCGTATCTACTTTGTTCTGTATCTGACAGCTATCTAAAATAGTGTTGTAATTATTCTTTGATTTGCATTTTGCTATTAAATAAACCACCAAGAAAAATCATCCCGTATAAAAACGATGAAGCATTAAATAAATCACTGTAGCTAGTGTTTTTTAAAATGGAGATTTTTTTCTTAGTGTATTTTAAATTTGGCATTAAAATATTTTTTCTCATGGAACTAGAATGATATGCATGTGTATGTGCAAGCAAAAATGACTAATATTGAGACATATCATTAAAGCTGCATAGCAACAGTTTACAAAAGGATTATAGAAATGATAATAAAACTTAAAAATTGAGGTCTCAGATTTGCAAATAATAGATTATAAATTCAGCTTTTTAAAATCCAGGCAGCAACGGCCAGAGAATCAGGGAATTCACAACTCAAGGAAGAGAGTTTTAGCTTTGTTATTTCAGAATAATTAATAAGGGAAGTACATTTGGAGAAAAAGAGCTTATATGCTCAAGTAGATATGGTAAGCAACAAATGAGTACATTAACTAAATAATGTTAATTACACAGAAAGGCACATATAAGCTAGACCTATTTTTTTTAAGCTGTACAAGAACAAACAAAAATACAGTTTAAAGGACAGAGGCTTTGAAATTACAAAAATATGAGTTGCCACCTGACAACAAACAAATCTAGTTTATGAGCATAAAGAAGTAAAATATATGGCTTGGTTTTCTTTGCCTAATTTATAGATGCAAATGCAGGATTATGTATCTTGTTATTTTAGATTAAGGTATAGAATGTAAAATGTTATCCATAATAACACTACAAATACGTAAAAACTAAATATGAGTGAATTTATTTATTTAAAAATATTTATTTAAAAATAAAATGGAATTGTAAAAAAGTTACATCTTTAATTTATTGCATTTCTGTCATTTTAATGTTGTTTTACTATAAATTAGCATTTTTAGAAATCAAGAAATATAAGAAGAAAATTTATATCTGATGAATATTGTATGTTAGCATTTTATAACAATAATCATATCCATCAGTTTTTATTATGTCCTTCCTCAGAAGTAAAGAAACTGAGACCCAGAAAATATATAATTTTTTCCTTCGTTCTTTTTTCCAAAGAACAAAATCAGGTGTCAACTCACATTTTTGTAATTTCAAAGCCTATGTCCTTTAAACTGTATTTTTCCCCTTCAGAAAGCATGCCTATCTAAATGTGGACATTGTAATATGATTTTATGATAAAATCAGAATGAAAGTGGAAAAATTTGACACAGTATAAAAGAGGAGGACAGCATTTTCAATATATTTCTGATTGAGAACAGGGAAAAGATCATTTGTAATGTCGTAGTTCTATATTATTTCAGTATTACCATTATAAAAATTGGTAAAGTTTTAATTTTGGGGGTTGTTTTTTATTCTTTTGTTTGAAAAATCTGTGGAATTCTTATATAATTTATTTAAATGCCACGTGCTCTGTCATCTAGATCATTATATTTCTGCAAATAACAAAACAAAGTACGCTATTATAATCACTTGCAAATATTGGCTAAACAAAAATCTGTTACAAAAATGGAGTTTACAAACTTCTTCAGAATATTCAATAATTTTAATTAATATAAAGACAAATATTAGTTTTCTCTTCCATATTCCTGGCAAAAAATATCACTGACACTGGTTACTTAATAATATTAAAAACAAAAATCCAAACAGGCAAAACTACTTATATGACAACTCATAAAGACAGATTTTTTATTAGTTATATAACTTAATTAAAATTCTCTATTTTTTCAGATTTATAATTTTCAACTTCTACTTTTATGTTACCATTAAACATGCTATTTCTAGCAATGTAATTTTTAAAATGAATTTAGTGGAAGAGATGCTACTTTAAATTATCAAAAGCTATATTTTATTTAATAATGGTCACCATTCATTGATTTCACTAGGGTCTCTAGTTGTGCTTTATACACATTTCAGTTTAGTTTTGTTGCTTCAATTCCATTTATCTTTTTTTGCTTGTTTGTTTCTTAAAGAACCACTCCATTTCCACATGCTCTACAATAATAGCTTCTGCCATCAACTGATGACAAAGATGTCTTACATTCCAAGTAATTTCACCATGTCTACTGGACATACATCCTTTTCCTTTTGTTTATCACAGTTACATTTCACAGGATGTATCTTTTCTTACTCTTCTGTTCTTATTATTTATATGCACAGACTAGCAAGCTTAGAGCTCACTATTATTTGAGATCTCTTTACAGTTGATATTGCCTAAATAATATTACCTACAGCACACTGAAAAAAAATTCTAAGAGATTAAGGTTGATATGATAAATCTGAGGTTCATGCATACAGAGACGAATGGCACCATTCTTTTGTAAATCTTCAGCTTCTTTTGGAGTTTAATATAACATGGATGTCAGATTGTTGGCCTTCCAAAGGACATGCTGAGATTTTTGATTCACTTCTCTGGTTCTTGTCTATTAATAAATTTTTTGACAGCATCCTGCTGAGTAGCAAAATTCAGTGACAACTTTCAGATATGTGTTGCCAAGAAACATTCTGAAAGCATGTAGTTTTCATCTGGTACAATTTAAGGCATGACTTTGTCGTTTTGTATGTGGGTGTGTTTGGCAAGAACAGTTAACACGAGATTACTCTCAACATTTTTCTTTTAGTGTAAACTATTGTTAACCTTAGGCACATTGTTATACAGCAGATATTTAGAACTTACTCATCTTATATAGTTAAAACTTTATACTCTTTGATTAAAAACTCCACATTTCCCTCCTCCACCATTCTACTCTTGGAAATCACCATTCTACTCTCTGCTTCTTTGAGTTTTGCTATTTTGGGCACTTCATTTAAGTGGAATCATTAAGTATTTGTCTTTCTGTGACTGGCTTATTTCACTTAGTATAATGTCCTCAAAGTTTGTCCATGTTGCTGCACATTTCAGACGTTCCTTCTTTTTTAAGTCTAGTAATATTCTACTGTATCTATATGCCACATTTTCTGTATTCATTTATCTGTCTATGGACATTTAGGTTGCTTGTACCTCTTGCCTATTGTGAATAATACTGCAATGAGCATGCAAGTGCAGACATCTTTTTGAAATCTTGATTTAAATTGTTTTGGATGAATATGCAGAAATGGAATTACTAGATCATATAGTCATTCTATTCTTAAATTTTTGAAGAACCTCCATACTGTTTTCCATAGTGGCTCTATTATTTTGTATTTGCACAAATAGTGTACCAAGGTAACAACATCTCTACATCCTCTCTAACATGTTGTCCTTTGATAACAGCTATCTTCACAGGTATGAGGTGATATCTCCTTGTGATTTTTATTTGTATTTTCCTGATTATTAAAAATTTTTACCATTTTTACATATAACCATTGGCTATTTGTGCATTTCTTTTGGATAAATGTCTGTTCAAGTGTTTAATGCATTTTCATTGCGTTATTAGCTTTTTTGTTTATGCTATTGAGTTGTTGAAATTCCTTATATGTTATGTATATGAACTTCTTCTCAGGTATTATTTGTAAATATGTTCTACCATTCCATAGGATGGCTTTTACTCTATTGATTGATTTTTTTGTTGTTGTGTAAAAGCTTTTCAGTTGATGTGATTCTGCATCCTTATTTTTGCTTTTGTTGCCTGTGCTTTTGGTATCGTATTTTAAAAAATAATTCCCAAGGCTGATGTCATAAACTTTTCTTCTATGGTTTTTTTGTAGAAGTTTTAATCTTTCAGATCTTAGGTGTGAGTGTTTAATCCGTTTTGAGTTGATTTGTATATAGTATAAAATAATGATCCAATTGCATTCTTTTTTTGCATGTGGATGCCTATGTTTTACCAACGCCATTTATGGGAGAGTCTATCATTTTTCTACTGTGTTTTCTTGGCAGCTTTGTCAAAGATTAGTTGACTGTGTATATGTGAATATAATTTCAGACTCTCTTTTCTGTTCTGTTGGTTTATCAAAATCTCAAAGACATTTTTTAAAAAAACAGGGAAAAAGAAAAAATTCGTATGGAATCACAAAAGACTCCATAAAGATAAAACAATCTTGAGAAAGATGAACAAAGCTGTAGGTATCACACTTCCTGCTTTCAAAATGTATGATGAAGCTACAATTGTTAAAACAGTATGGCAATGGTGTGAGGACCTTTGTCTTAAGGTTGTCTATTAATTTACAGCACTACAGGAAGATTACCAGTAATATTAAGTATGCATTCTTTATTCTGGAAAAAAAAAGCCTATAGCAGTTTTTGCAAAGATTGCCCAAAGTCTAACACCAAAGCTGCTGAAAAAGCAATATTTCCTCAAGATAAAAACATATAAAATGCTAATTACTGCATCTTTGCTTAGTTTTTTTTATCTTGTATCATAGAAATTAATATGAAAAATATGTCTCCTCCCTGCGTTGTTAACCAATAGGCTAGGGAGAATATTATTAATGTTTCTTCTATGTGCTTTCATTTCTATGAAAGTAACTTATTGGAAACTTGTAGGTAAAGAAAACTGAAGGGTGTGTCTCTTTATGTTAAAAGAATAATAACCATATGCTAAAAGTGAGGATTTAATGATTAAAGAAAACTCTAGGAAGAAAAACAAACCAACAAACAAACAGAGATGGGGGAGGGTGCAAGAGATATAGGAGAGTTAAAATTGGTTGAAAAATTTTAAAGTGGCAGGAACAGTTTGTTTTGTGGCCTATGTATGAATCATCTTATAAGTGTTTATAACAACCTTATGAGTTAGGTATTATTGTGGTCTCCATATTACATTTGTAGAAATGGAGGCACAGTGAGATTAAGTGACTTGTTAAATGTGCAGATAAATAAACAGCAATACCGATATTTGAACACAGGCAATGTGTTCCGGAATATGGTCACAGTGTAGTCAATAGAACTTGCTTCTAACATTCCTATCAAAGCCAAGGTATTGATATAGCCCAGGATAGAGTTTCCTGTAAACAGGGACGTATTACTTCTCTAATGATGTTGAATAACAGTTGATGTCAAGTTAATATTCCAGGAGGATGTTATGTAATTACTGTTTGATAGCCAATAAAAATTTATAGCTATGAACTTGTGGCTTATGTAATTATGGCTATAGTTGATGTATTAGTTTCTAGGGCTGCCCTAATTAAATACCATAAACTAGGTGGCCTAAGCAACAATGTGTTTCTCATAGTTCTGGAGGCTTGAAGTCCAAGGTTAATGTGTAGGCAGTTTTGTTTTTTCCAGTGACCTTTCTCTTTGGCTCACAAATGACCGCCTTATTGCTGTACTGTAACATGGTCTTTTTGCTGTGCTCTTGCGTTGCTGGTGTCTCTGTCTATTGGATTAGGGCCTGATCCGTTTAACCTTAATTCCCTCCTTGAAGCCCCTATCTCTAAAAACAATCATATTAGGGGATAGGACTTCAACATATGTGTTTTGCAGGAACACAAATGAGATCATGAATTAGTATATATGTTATATTTATGTACACATAAATATTATACAAATATAATATATTAATGGTATATGGTAGATTACATGTATATGTCAAGAAAAATGATAACTACATATTCATTATTATTTATTCTGCTGTTGATTCTTGCTTTTCTGTTACATAGAAGATAGCACCAAATGATAGAATTATTTGTAATAATTGTGTCTATATAAATTTATTCTGACTAGGTAAATTCAAAACCTCTTATGGATTTTTTCACATAAATAAATATTTTTTGTTTCAAAGCTCTCACAAATGGTAAATTTATTACATAATTGCAAATATCTAAGTAATTTGATATCTTTAAATAAATACGACAAAAGAAAAATTCTTATTAAATGTTGATATGAAACTAGATTGACAAAATGATTCTGAGAATTTCACCTTCAGTATAGTTCAATTCAAAATAATGTCAATTAGGATATTCTAAGAAAAAAATATCAAATAAAAACCAATCTGGACTTAGGTAGAGAAAGACTTTATTCAAAAGAATCACTGCAATAAGAGAGGGAGATTGTTGCAGTAGGGAGAGTCTTCTGACCATAAGATCTATAAGAGTCTCGAAGGTCAATCAAAATAAAATTTCTTTTCTAGGGAGGAATGAAGAAGGCTAGTAAGAACCCAATATGAGAAAATGGGATGAGCTGATGGTGTATTTGGATTGTTAAGCAGGAAATACGTTTCCTGAGGCCATCCTATTCTCTGGAGTGACTTTTTTTTTCTTTTTCTTTTTTTTTTTTTTTGAGATGGAGTCTCTCTCTCTCGCCCAGGCTGGAGTGCAGTGGCGTGATCTCGGCTCACTGCAAGCTCCGCCTCCCAGGTTGACGCCATTCTCCTGCCTCAGCCTTCCTAGTAGCTGGGATTACAGGCGCCCGCCACCACACCCAGCTAAATTTTTTTTTTTTTTTGTATCTTTTAGTAGAGACGGGGTTTCACCATGTTAGCCAGGATGGTCCGATCTCCTCACCTCGTGATCCACTCGCCTTGGCCTCCCAAAGTGCTGGGATTACAGGGGTGAGCCACTGCGCCCAGCCTGGAGTGACTATTAAGAGGAGATAGTTCTTTATCCCACTGCTGACTCAGACTGAGGGCTGGTCAATATTAAGGAGCCTGGGGAAAGGAAAAAAGCTTTAGCTATTTTAGTCAAGTCAAATTTGCAGGTATTGGGTCCACATTGGTGAGTACAAACAGTTCAGCTAATCACCTTGAGGCAAAGGATAGGAATTTGGATGGTCTTTGACTAGCCTTGTCATAGGTAAACGGGAGTTTTTTGAAAGTCCTATGGGAAGGATGATTCTTTGATGTAAGCCATTTTTCTTCGAACACCAGTCTAGGGGAATTTCTTAACTTTGCTATTTTCCAAGAGCACAGAGTTCAGGTAGCATAGCATTGTCAAGATTAATGCACATTAGTGGCTGTCAGCGGGAGTTATAGTCTTTTAATATTCAGACATATTTTAGTATGTGTAACTTTCTGTTAGTATGACAGGACACTTCATAAATATTACTGATAATGATGTATTTATCATCACAGCTAGCAGAAAAAGTACTTGTAAAACAGACAAATGTCAATTCTTAGCTCCATTTGCAAGCACTACCTCAAGACATATTATAGAATCAAAGGTGACTAAATACTTTGTGGATTCATTTCATGTGGATCCATGTGATGGCATGGATTTAAAGACACTGTGATGCCTTCCCTTCACAAAAGATACAGAATGAGAAGTCTGGTAAGATGGTGAACATCTGTGTCTGTTACTTATTTTGGACATGTGCTTCAAGTCATAGGGATTAAATATCACTTCAGCTTCCGGAATAGGTCAATGGAATTGTTGATAGCAGATTTCTTCTGTCGGGTCTCATGCCACTTCTCTTCCAACAGATGATGTAGTCTCCATTTGATTTTATTTTTTATAGTGCTAAGAGAGATGAAATCAAGATACTGTCACAGTCTTTTAAAATCAATACTAACAAGGGGTTGCATTGACATTTTCTTATGAAAATTGCTTATCTTTGCTCCCTGTGCATATTTTTCATGCAAGAGTATAAATACCAGCACAACCGGGGCTGAGCTTTCTGCTGTTGTGCAGACATCAAGAATACATAATTCTACTTTTTCTAAGAAATACAGGTTTTGTGTGTTCATAAATCAAATTATGTATTTCAGTTTGGAAAGTATCAACTTGATAAACAAACCTGTAAAAAGTGTATCTGTTTTAATGTACCTGAAGGTATTTTATCAGCAAGTCTTTAATTTCCCTGCAGAACAAGATAATTTATATATGCTCCCATTACAAGAAGGTAATTGTAGCCTGAAATAATTTGCATGTTTACTATCCCACATCAAAATCCTCTTTGTCTTGGTGCATGTTCATATTCTCAATAATAAATAGTAACTTACTTTGTACTTGAGCAAATAACTTTTTAAACTAAATTTTTGGAAAATTGCTAAATTCTCCTAATTAAGTCCTGAGTAAGTTATTCTGAATTGCACAAAATATTAATGCTTTATTTGATGTATTATAATTATTTTGGTGAAATTTTAAGATATATATTTGTATAGAGAAATTTTGTATGACATAAAATTTTTCCATAGGAAAATGTAAAATTACTAATGTCTTCTCAGTAAAGACTAAAGCAAATTCCTGACCTGCTGAGCTCAATCTAATACATACTCTGCCATACACACATATCCCCAAACTGTAGAAACAAATGAATTCACTTGAGGCAGATTTAGCCAACTCAGACCCAGATTCAATAATGTTAAGTCAACTATATGACATTATAAGCAAATAAATATAGATTTTTGAGTAATCACTAATGTGGAGTGCCATCACAGTTATGAATGTCTAAATTCTTTATTTCATTAAAAACATAAAACTTTGTTTTTTCTCTTTCACTTATATATTCACCACTACATTCAGACTGCCTTTCCTACCCCAACCCCTGTTTAAAAAAATGGAGGCAAAAAAAGACAAATAATAATTAAATATAATAGAATACACCTCAATAAAAAGTCTCAGTGGGCCGGGCACGGTGGCTCACGCCTGTAATCCCAGCACTTTGGGAGGCCGAGGCGGGCGGATCACGAGGTCAGGAGATCGAGACCATCCTGGCTAACATGGTGAAACCCCGTCTTTACTAAAAATACAAAAAAAAAAAAAAATTAGCCAGGCGTGGTGGCGGGCGCCTGTAGTCCCAGCTACTCGGGAGACTGAGGCAGGAGAATGGTGTGAACCCGGGAGGCGGAGCTTGCAGTGAGCCGAGATCACGCCATTGCACTCCAGGCTGGGTGACAGAGCAAGACTCCATCTCAAAAAAAAAAAAAAAGTCTCAGTGTACTTGAGATCTTTATATATTTCACTCTTCCAATTCTGCTCTTTCTGGAACCCAGTTGCCTATCCAGTGAGAAATTCTGCTTCAAATCCTTTTTTTTTTTCTTTTTTTTTTTGAGATGGAGTCTCACTCTGTCGCCCAGGCTGGAGTGCAGTGGCGTGATCTTGGCTCACTGTAAGTTCCACCTCCCAGGTTCAAGCCATTATCTGCCTCAGCCTCTCCGAGTAGCTGGGACTACAGGCGCCAGCCACCACGCCCGGCTAATTTTTTGTATTTTTAATAGAGATGGGGTTTCACCGTGTTAGCCTGGATGGTCTCGATCTCCTGAACTTGTGATCTGCCCACCTCAGCCTCCCAAAGTGCTGGGATTACAGGCGTGAGCCACCACACCCGGCCTTCAAATCCTTATAATGTTACTTGGAGATTATGAATTGTACTGCATCATCATATGCAGACTGCATGACATTGTGGACAACTGGTTGTTCCCCATCACCCAGCAGTTTGTTGCAATTATCTCATTCTTAATGGTATGGCTGATACTGGTAATCCCCCAAGCTCAGTTAAATGGTATCAGTATTAAAAAAAAAAAAAAATTGTAAGTTAATTTAGTTTACTATGGAGATCAGAAAACAGCTTAGGTTGGTAAAAGTAGTTTTATAATGTGTTTTTAGCTCTTAAAGTTACTACAAAACACATTCTCATAGGTATTATAATTTTCTCTTTCTTTCTCTTTCGATTTTCTTTTCTTTCCTTTCTTTCTTCTCTTTCCTGCTATCTTTTCTTCCTTTTATTTCCTTCTCCTTCTCTTTCTCTCTCTCTTTCTTTTTTATGTTAATGTGTATAATTTGTAAACCCCAAAGCTGGAGACATATATTAAAATCATGGTTCATATAGTGTTTATTGCGTTATTCGATTTTTAAAATAAAATATGGGAAGAAATTTCTACGTAGAAAGTTAGAAACATTTCTACAAAGAAAAGTTGTTTTTCTGGAATCAGAAATATGAAAAACACCGAATAGGTATTATAATTCTTTCTTCTTTCTCTTTTATTCTATATCTTTGAATGAATTCTCCAATTTGCCCCTCATCCTGTTTCTTTTCCTTTTCACACAAGAAATGACCATTCCTAGATAAGCATCCTCCCCAACAGTGTCTCCATTAAAGTTTTGTTTGGCCTCCATTTTTCTCTAAGTTCACATTTCAAACCCCTTAATGACATATTATCTTATCTAGTTGAACTGACTGAGGCAAAGTTAAAAAGAGAGATTTAAATGTATGTGTGCATATTATACATGCACAGACATGGATTTGTTTCTGTTTTTTCTTTTTTTTTAACAGGGTTTTTTGGACAATTTTTCAAATTGGAATAGGATAAAGCAAAAATTGCAGATATATTTAAATTACAAGTTTAGAATAAATATTAATATAAATTCACTTAATAAAAATATGAATTGACTCTTCTGTAGTTTAAAAAATAAGAAAGAATTGAGCCTGAGATTATTTTAAATCACTAGAAATATATACTCATAATACTGAGTACATAAGAATATACTTAAAATAATATTGAATATATAATAATATGCTCAAAACAATAGAAGTCTGTACTCAAATATTGTGCTTCCATGTCTTTCCATATGCTAAAACATATTTGTACATGTTTTGCTTTACGTAAGTAAATTTATAGTATCACAGATCCATTTACACTAAAACATTTTTTCTATAAATTACAGTATTATTCCACTGCACAAAGTGCTTCTATCACATTATAAAGGAAAAAGTGATAGTAATATATTTGTTTTCTACTTTTGCTGCACCAAATTAATAAAGTTTTCCTAGCAAAGTGTGCATAACGGTAAGGGTATGAGGAATTCAATAACAATGCAAGAAAAATCAAGTCGGAACATTTCTTTGTGTTGTGTGGGGAAATAAATCATGCTAGCTACTGGTTTTCCTTATCCTCCATTTCTTCACTTTAAGAAACCATGATGTATATGTATATATCTCCAACTTCTGTAAAATGGTTCAATTTTTCTTGCAACATTGTTTCCACTTGCTCAAGTTTCTGGGTTTGTGAAGAACTAGCTATCTCCCAAAGGACACCACATTTGAGAGTGCAAGAGAGAGGCGTGCTCTGCTTCAGCATGGCAGTTGTCTACATGGGGGCACATTTGTTTTCTGACAGTCTAATTTATGGTAGAATTACATATAGTGTTTTATCTAATTCTAACTATTGCTATAAATAAATAAAAGCAATCACTTGATTGTTATTCGTAAATGTTATCATGGTTGAGAAATATGTAGAAGGAGGCCACACCTGTTTAGAAAAGGCTGATCCTTAATCTTGTTTCTTTAAAGAAAAATTCTTAAATATCCCTGTTATCCCACTTCGCATTTTCTAAACAAAATATATTCTTGGAATTAGTATGTTATAAATGAGTAGAATAAAATTTAAAATATTAATATAATTGAGCTAATAAACAATTAAGTCCCCAAATTAAAAAAAGAAATCATTTCCCTGGTCCACAATGATAGTAATCCAGATAACAGAATTCTGTTGGAAATATTCTAAGCATTCCCTTCACAAAGTCATTACAGACTGGCCTCCTGCTTCATATAATTTCGGTGATAAGTTACTGAAAATTTGATTGGCTTTAGCTGTAAAATATTTCTTCATAAAGTAAGTACAACTGATGAATAAACCTCTTTGATTCATTTATTTATAGCAAATTAAGGAAGCTCATTAACACATTTCCTTCACAGATATTTGTATTAAATAGGGATGGGCAATGAAATATTGCAAGGATCTTTAAGAACCCATATTCCCTACCATAAAATCATGTTCACGGATGAAATATTTGATTAAGTGAATTAAGTATCCACTTAGTTTGCTGCCAGAAAGAAATAGCAAGTACTGTTTTTTCTCTCTTATTGTGATATCATAGAAGTTGTTATTGAAATTTATATTTTCTTGAATCAGATTTTTAAAAATCTAAAAAAATTCTACTTCTTTCTTATATTGAGATTTTCCTTTTGAGAATTGACTATATGCCTATATTTTAAGTGTTGTAAATTCATTCTCTGTTTTTCTTTGCTGTTTCCTTGCTTATTTTAAGTGATTCTTTTCTATGAATCATGATTTTTAAGCAATTGCAACAAACACTAGTGAAAGATATATCCAAACTTTCCTTGTAATTCTATCTCAGATCTCATTCAGTCAATAGGTCTTATCAAACAAAATTTTGACTCCTACCTTGAGTGTAGGCATATCACACAACCCTTTGTCAGCATATCCATGACACACTTGATATCTTCCCTCTCCAACCTCTTCCTTTTACCTAGGACCCACGCCAGTGCTCATGAAACTACCATGTGTTCATTTAACTTCATGCCCTCATTTCCTGTGATGTTTTCTCTCTTAATTCTCCTTCCAATTAGATGTGCAGCACATTTTCTCAGTGATGACACTTGCTTTTAAACAAATTTCTCTTGTATGTCATACGCTTTTTTCACTACCTTAAAAATTTGGTAGGATAATATTATAATTACAGTTACATCATACTTATGTATTTAGGATAAATAATAGGACGGGGCAATTTCTTGGAAATATTATTTGACTGTGTGTGTGTGTGTGTGTGTGTGTGTGTTTTAAAGGAAGAAACAAACTTTGTACTGGCTTTTGTTTTCATTTTTATATTTCTTTTTTTAAAAACTTTTACTTTAGATTCAGAGGGTACACATGTGGATTTGTTACAAGGGTGTATTGTATGACGCTGAGGTTTAGAGCAAGATGGAACCCATCACCCAGTTAGTGAGAGCATAATATCCAATAGATAGTTTTCAACACCTGCCCCCTTCCCTTATATTTCTATCAATTCTTTCACCATCTTGTGTCACTTAGAGTTTCTCATTTCTTACTACTCCAGTCCAATTTTAACTACTGTGTGTATATCTCTTCCAGGACCGAGTCACTGATTATTATGTTAGCTCTTTTGGTATAGTGTCCAAACCTCTTATGCCCATCTTTTCTATAAAAGTAGTGCATTTTATTTAACTTTCAAGTCCATTTCAATACACTTGTCTATGCGTTAATATTTCTAGCTCCAATTCCACTTCTCAAAATTTTTCAAAAGTTGCTTATATTATAAATCAAATCAAATAATATAATTTTTATAAAGTAGTTTAATAATACATTCTGGATTACTGAGTATATGTGTATATGTGTGTGTGTTTATTCCTTTTTTCATGGAGATATTCAGGAAAGATAGTGTTAAATATATTTTCTAAATTCCAGAATCTCAGAATGATTTTGTATTGCTTTCACACATGAACTGTAAAATGAACTAAAAAATTATAAGCTAAAAACCACACTCCTAAAAAAATCTATTTATACCACTATATACATTTGAGTTTCTTTACTGCTAAGATTTTTTCCAAGATAATAGTATTTATCGTATTAAAAATTATATTCAGATATATACTTATTTAGAGTTCATATTAGAATTTCTCTTAAGATTAAGAAAAATCTCCTGTTCTTCTGTTCCTCTCTCCTTCTATCTCCCTCCCTCTTGTCTGCTCTCTATCCCTCTCCTCCTTTCCCTCTTTCCTTTCCTTATTTTTCTTCAATCACTTATTGTGATAAAATATACATAACATAAACATTGCCATCTTAACCATTTTTAAGTGTACAGTTCAGTGGTGCTAAGTACATGAATTTTGTTCACTCATCACCACCATCAATCTCCAGAACTTTTTTCATCTTGCAAAACTGAAACTGTGCTTATTAAGCAACGACTCCCGATTTTCCTCTCACAGCCTCTAACAATCATCATTTTGCTTACCATCTTTATAATTGTAACTACTCTAAGCAAACGTAAAAATAGAATCACACAGTCTTTTTGACTGGTTTATTTCACTGATAACAATATTCTCAAGTCTCACCTATGTTGTGATGTCAGAATTTCCTTTCTTTTGAAGGCCAAATAATATTCTGCTGTATGTATATACCACAGTTGCTTATCCATACATCCATCATGGACATTTGGGTTGCTACCATATTTTAGCTATTGTGAGTAATTGCTGTAAACCGGGGTGTACAGATATCTTTGTTTAGATCCTGCTGTTAATTCTTGTGTTTCCTCAAAAGTCGATTTGTTGTACAATATGGTAATTCTATTTTTACATTTTTTAGGATTGCCATAGTGTTTTCCACAGTGGCTATATAATTTTACATTCCCACCAACAGTGCACAAGTGTTTCAATTTCCATGTTCTTGCCAATACATATTTTTGGTTGTTTTTTGGCTTCTTTCTTATTTTCTCTGTTTGTCTCTTTATCAGCCGTAATAATGGATGTGAGCTAGTATCTCATTGTGGTTTTGATTTGCCTATCCCTGATTATTATTAATATGGAGTATATTTACACTGGACAATTAGCCAGTTGTAGATCTTATTTGAAAAAAAAAATCTATTCAAGTTATTTGTCCTCCTAGAATAAGGTTGTTTGTTTCTTTGTTGTTGAATTTTAAGTGTTCTCTATATATATCCTAGGTATTAATACCTCATCAGATATGTAACTTGCACACATTTTCTCTCATTTTATGGGTTGTGTTTTTACTGTCTTTTTTCTTAACTTTTATTTTAGGTATATGCATTTCTCTAGTGACTGGTGATGATGAGCTTTTTTTCATATGCTTTTTTTTTGTTGGCCTCATAACCTGACTTCAAACTACACTACAAGGCTACAGTAACCAAAACAGCGTGTTACTGGTACCAAAACATATATAGACCAACGGAACAGAACGGAGGCCTCAGAAATAATGCCACACATCTACAACCATCTGATCTTTGACAAACCTGACAAAAACAAGAAATGGGGAAAGGATTCCCTATTTAATAAATGGTGTTGGGAAAATTGACTAGCCATATGCAGAAAACTGAAACTGGACCCCTTCCTTACACCTTATAGAAAATCAACTCAAGATGGATTAAAGACTTAAACATAAGACCTAAAACCATAAAAACCCTAGAAGAAAACCTAAGCAATA